>NC_046155.1:226237977-226312977 GCF_011064425.1 Rattus rattus | reverse complement strand
TTCCTTTACTGCATTCATGCAAATATATGCTCGTGTATTTTCACACAGTCTTTATGTGAGACTTTTGAAATGATCCCTACTGAATTAGAGAAAGGCCATGTTCTTTTTTGAAAGTAGTATCAGTATATAATTAATTATGCTTAAAGTTGACATTGGCCTTTGTCTCTGAAATAAAGAGTACAAAATACATGGGTATGTTTCCCAGGTCATTTTGGGGGTGATGTTTAGTGACTGTCTCACTAGCATAAAAGGCTCCATCATATAGAAACCTGGTACTTCATAGGGATGCTTTATAAACAGTGGTGCTAGGCAAGCAATTTGCTACACTCCATGTATCTTCAAAGGGTCCTAGCCAATGCTGATCCAGAAGCCTATAAACTTGTTCCTCTATTGATTCTTCTCCTTCTGTATCCCACTTTTCTTGTTTCGTCTTGTCGCTATTTGCATTGTGTCCTATGTAAACCAATAGACAACAAGTGTTTTCTTTAGACTCTACTCTGAATAATCAAACAGTAACACATCTCCCTCAAAGAAGGGCTTGCCAAAGGTATTTCCAATCTAATAAAAATCCTTTTGTTTTTTTAATATGCTGACTTTTCAATTACTTTTACAGTGGAAGGAAAAAGATAGTTCACATATGTGATTGGTGTTGTTGAGTATCTCATCTGATATTCTGTTAATATAAGAATATAATCAATAGAGAAATAAGATGAGTTAAACTGTTTTCTCTTGACACTTTCTGGAGGGCTGGGCTTGCAGTGCTTGAGTTTCCTGCTTCCCCGAGGTTCGGGTCATGACTTGATCATGCAACCTTGAAGGGAAAGACTGCTATAGAAGATGTTATGGCAGAAGCTAAGGGTAAATAGGGAGACAAGCCAAAACATCTGGTCCAGAATCAAGGAGCAAAATTAGCTTTGAATCATGGGTGACCGTTGCACAAGATTATCCACCAGAGAACTTTAAGTCACGGCTGTGGGAAAAAAAAAACAAAACAGCAAGGGCAGTAATTGCTCAACAACCTGCAGATCAACCATACAGAAAATAATTGATAAGAACACAAATACAGTACCCGTCTTCATTAAGACAGCCCAGATCCCTCGGTGGTGATAATGAGCACCCAATTATATTGTCAGTAGTAAGATTGCTGGCAACACATAGATAATGTTCTGTATCATTCCAGATGCTATCATTTGCCAATGACAACGGCAACAAAAATGTGCTAAAAACCCTTGCCACAGAACAAGCACTTATTGCTCAGATGACTGGAGATTCTAAATAATCAGAGCCGACTCTGATGTGTCCCTGTAGCACATCAAAGATACCATGAAAATTCTTGTTTCTTTTTGCCTCCTTCCTGTTTCTTACAGCATAGTTATAATTTTAAGCTGGCTAATAGGATTTCTGCACACTTGCCAAAAGTGTCCACAGCTAGGTTTCCTCTTCATTCTTGTTCATCCCAAAAAGAGAGTGCTGCTCTGTACTGCTCTTTTGAAGGATGGGAAGCGATGCTTTCCTCCAGAGCCAACAGGGAATGTGTCCTTTCACCTTGTTTTCCCAAGTCTTGCCTTATATCTTTATCCCAGATTCAAGCAAGAAGCCGTGGTAGCATTTCACTAATTGGCTTAAAGAAAGCAAAGCTTATTCTTGATGCTCTTGAGACTCTAGCTAGTATCATAGCTACCAAGTCATCCTCTGATAGGCGCTTAATGTCCCAGATATCATTTAAAGAAGGCATCTTGCGGTACAGTCCAGGCTGCCCTTGATCTCTGGCTCTGCCTCCTGGGTGCTGAGATTGCAAACACATGTCATAACATCCCATATTAATTGATATTTAGTCAGGGTTACCACACGACATTTTGAAGCAAGTAAAAATGATGTATGCACCACACAAGCGGCAAGGCAGACATCTATTTAAGTCGTCCAGACCAAAGAAGCAAATTCAGCACTTACTCCTATCTGACAATACTCATTTATATTGATTGATACATTGCATGGCTTAAAATTGTCATTCAACCACATCTGAATACAATATTTTAATTGATTTTCTTAAGAATTGTATACACACATACAAGGTATCCTATCATTTTTGTCCTAGGCCTCCTCATAACTCCTCCTAGATCCAAGCTCTGCCTCCTATCTCATCTATACCTTATATATTCTTGTGTAATCTATGGATTCCAATATGTGCTGCCTATATACTCCAGGGTGTGGACTATGCTCTGGAACATATTACTCATTTGATTTGGTGGGGTGTGGGTAACTTTATATTTTGATGAGACTTTAAAGACTCTTAATAATATCATCTAAAACTCAACATTCATATAGAAGTTTTTTATTACATAGTTTTCATTTTTCTATAAAACAAGGGTGTTGCTTTCTTATTAAAATACAACTTGTTTTCAAATAAGGCAGATATTAATGACTACTATACCCAGATTTTAAAATGGTAAGCTGTAGTTTATTAAGATCCGAAGAAAACAAATATAAATACTCTAGGATGCTAAGACACCCTATGTAAGGATTTTTAAAAAGAGTTGTTAAAAGTAGTTTTCTCTCTCTCTCTCTCTGTCTCTCTCTCTCTCTCTCTCTCTCTCTCTCTCTCTCTCTCTCTCTCTCTCTCTCTCCCCCCCCCTTTCCTCACCTCCTCCTCCCCCTCCTCACTGATCAAAAGTTAGATGTGGTGGAAGTGAGCTGGCGGCAAAAGGCTGCACACCAGAGAGAATATTCCCTGAACACAGTTACACTTCGGATCTCCCTTGTCGTCCATATTTTTCTCTTCAACTAGCAAGCGGGATTCAGGGAGCTGTAGAGAAGCTCGATATGTGTCTCTGGGTCCTGTTAGTCATAGTGTTTGAGGCATCAACAGGTAAAAAGCTGCAGCTGACTGTGAGGGAGGACAACAAAAGGGCTGAACTCCCACTCATGGTGACTCAAAGGCACCAGGACTTCTGTGGACTACATGTGGGCATGAAAATTGGAAAACAGGCCTGGGACTCTCCTTTCTTATCCTATTTACAGTGTGTGTGTGTGTGTGTGTGTGTGTGTGTGTGTGTGTGTGTGTGTGTGTGTGTGTTTCTCTGTGTGTGAGGGTACACTTGAGGGTGAGGGTACCTGTGGAGGTCAGAAGAAAGCATTAGAATCACTGATGCCAGAGTTATAGACAGTGCGAGCTGTCTGCATGAGTGCTAGGAATGGAACTCTTGTCCTATGCCAGAGCACCAACTGCTTGTTAATTGTGGAGCCATCTTTCTGGACCAAAGACTGGGATTTACTTAAGTCTTCCTAGTGGGTTTGGATGTTATTAGAAAGAAATTAGAAGTCTATCCAGATGTCCTGGGTGAGGCAGGGCCAGCACCCATCAGATGAAGCTCCATTAGTTGAAGGACCTGCTTCTGCATGATGAATATCATTTGATGAAAAGACAGCAAGAACAAAATCAACGCCAACCCCTCCCTCGTAATCCAGAGAACTGGGACTGAACAGTGTTAGTCAAGTGAAGCCAAAGCTATTCTTCTGCTTGTCCCCCCCCCATGCCCATCACAAGCAAGAGTAATAGCTTGAGAAGATAATGCTGTCTACAGAAAACATTGTTAAGGTGATGCCCCATCACACGAATGCATACACCTGTTTCCATCGGGGTGCCTTACAAGAAAACATAAAAGTTGTAGCCTGGATCAAACCCTGAAGCTGTCTGTTATCACTCTAAACCAGACTCTCAAAAAAAAAAAAAAAAAAAACATTTGGTGGTTATCAGTGAAATTACGGCTTTTTTTTCTTATCTAAGTTATGAGAACTGAATGTCATTTCAATATGAAAGAAAATTAGTAACATTGTATATAAAGAGAAAGAGGGTTGGAGAGAAAAGTTAAAAGTTGCTTCACAGAGTATATTCTCAGTTCTACCCTTTAACCATTATGGGTATAAAACCCCCTTCTGTTGCTAATATGGGATACATAGGATTTATTTAGCAAGCATCATGCTTAACTTTTCAAATATCATTAAGATAATTTTTCACTAAGTTATATTTTCAAAGGTTGTTTGCTCTATTTTTTAAAGAGTTAATTTTACCATTTCAGCCCATGTCTCACCCTGCTCTGGTATTTAATTATAGACCAATCATATTTAATGGATTAAAAAAGAAAACTCTTTATAGTAAAGCACTTGGAAAATGTTATCTGCACCCAATAATTAGATGATTCAATGTTTACTTGTATTAACAATTTGTAATAGAGTGGTTGAATTCTAGCTTTTGTTGAGTGATGACATCATATCTGGGCCAGTGAGTTTCTATGGGAACACAGCTGGATTTTTGGAAGACCAAACTATTCAGAAACAATGAAGATATTGGGGTTTTTACCAACCTTAAAACTAGACTTCACATTATGTTAGGATGCTACCCCTTCAGTTTATCTCCCAGAAACAATGCTGAAGCTACACCAGAATGGTCCATGTTATCTTCATCATGTGTAAACATAAGAAATCTTGATGTTAAACATGGATGACAGCTGGTACAGTCACATAAAGGATATGAGAATATGCGTAGTGTATTCAAATGTTGCAAATGTAAGCCTAGAAACAGAGCAGACTGCAGTATGACGTTTGCAAATGGGAAACAGAACATGTCAGAAGGGTTTCCTCAGAAGCTAAAGAGGGCCATGCTACAACGGGATCACTTGTTCTCTGTCTCATGAAATATCTCACTCATCTTCCTTACCACCTCAAAAATGGAATTTCTGAGGCTTTGTTTTAGTTGAAAACAGATCCTTCTAATGATCAATTCATGGTGTCTCAAGACCATGGATTGAGGCTTAACAAGACAAAGGAAGAACTTATAGATGAGAAACCTAGGCTTCTAAATTGCTCTGACCTGTGGCTGGTCATAAATGTATCCTACATCCTAATGCCACATCTAGTGTTCAGGAAACACTGTGAATTCTTTTGGAGCACCTTCTCCCCAGGAAAAAGAATTTGTCAAGGTCAGGAATGAAATATAACATTTTTTCTGAAGATGAATATTCTTTTTAAATAGACTACTGCCTTCTACCTTAGAGGTTAGTCAGGTAAGAGAGGGGAGGGGAGTGGGTAGAAGTGTAAGGCACCCACCTATGACTGAAGAAAAATACTGCTTCTGGGAGATCTCCTGGGAGCCAGCATTATATTAACCAGGTGATCAAGATATACCAAGCTCCTAGGATTTCCACACAGAAAGAAAATAAAATGTCTTGTTCTAGCATCCACGATGTACAGTTCTTCTATATTAACTTCACAAATCACCTTCCCCCACCTGTATTATATTTTCATGTCCTTCCTTAGAGCAGTGTTCGCACAACTATAATCTGTGGGATATTGTGTTTTCATGAGGTCTACAACACAATGAATTATAAGTGGATAATGTTAAAAAGATACAAAGAATGGTGTTTTATGGTGCCTGAAACTGAGATTAAATTCAAATCTCATTGTACATAACTAAAGTTTCATTGGAACACAGTCTCATTCACCTGCTCACGCATGATCCATGGCTATGCTCACACAGCAACAACAGTTTCACAGTTGCATCATGGACCACATGCCCACAGGGACCCCAATATCCAGTTTCTTGTCCTCTGTGTGTAGATCTCCGATTTGTCTACATGAGGTGTTAAATGATTTGAAGCTGTTTCCACAAATCACTCGTTCTCAAATGGAATTCATCTGAGTGCCACTACCAACTTTCTCAATGCCTTTACAGCATAACCGAGGCTCTTCCATAACATCAGCAGTTTGTGATGATATGAAGCCTTGATAATTTCTTTAGCGTTATCGCTCATCTCTGCCATCTATGGGCATCTTATTATGATCGTGTATAAATTTGTTCACCCTACCTATAGCATCTGCCCTCATTCCAACTCCAACCTGCCAGATGTTATCCAAATATTATCTAATTCAGATATTTTGTTTAATAACCCAAAGCTAGATCAGATTTACCCTTTACATGTACTATTTTTGATTATAGGTTTTTGAATTTCTTATTTTATTAATTTTAAACATTTCATACAATGTATTTTGATCATATTCTTTTCACTCCCCTAATTCTGCCCAGATCCTATGCAAATCCTTACCCACTTAGCCTCATGCTTGCTTGCTTTGTCTCTCTCTGTCTCTCTGTCTCTGTCTCTGTCTGTCTCTCTGTATGTCTGTCTTCTCTCTGTCTGTCTCAGAAAAAAATCAAGAAAGAAAATCAAAACAAACAGAAAATTAACAAGACAAAAAAAGCACACAAAAAATTGAGTCCATTTTATGTTGTCCAGCTACTTCAGGTTTACAGCTTGTCCTGAAGAATGGTTGCTACAACACTTGGAATGATTGATTTATCCAGTGTCACTCCAATGAAGAAAACTAACTTTCTCTTTCCCAGAAGGTAAAGATTTGATAAAGACATCCAAGTTGTGTCTGAGGGCTCCAAAGTCTCCTACTTCCTGTGTATTGTCCAGATGTGGGTCTCTGTGTTGTCTTCTCTCCTTCTAGATGAAGTTTCTCTGATGAGGGCACATCAATACATTTATCTATGAATATAGCAATATGTCATTCTTTTGTTGACATTCCTTTAGCAAAATAATTGTAGTAGTGTTCCCCTAGGTTCAGGTTCCATGACCCGTCTAGCCACTTTAATGATGCCTACTGTGTGTTCTGTTTTGTGGAGTGAGCCTTAAACCTAATGAAAAAGTGATTGGTTGCTACCATAATATCGTGCCACAACTACACCAGTATATCTTGCAGGCAGGTCTCTGTTTTAGGTTACAAGACTTGCAGTTGGCTGATAGTGATGATTAGTTTTCTACTCTATTACCATTCAAAGTACCTTCCAGCAACATGAGTGCTAGTGGCCTATCTAATGCTTAAAAGCTAACAAACATAAAAGAAAACAGGCAATATTTGTCTGATGGTCCGTGTTATATCATTTAAGATGATTGTGTCTAGCTTCATTCATTTACCTGACAGGTTTATTTTATTTAATAGCTGAAAAATATTCCATTGTATAATGGCACATTTTCATTATCCATTGATCAGTTAATAGACATCTGGGATGTTCCCAACTATTGGTTATTATCAACATGCTCTTCTATACTTTGCCCTTTCTTTTTGCTGTAATTTCTTCGAGCAAATGGACAATATCCATCTTTTTGCCATCATTCTCAACCACTGACACACAAGAGGAACACAAGACGTGCACAGAGAGAGGAAGAGAGAAGAAAAGAAGCGTAAAAGTAAGGAAACATATGTGTTTTGATGGAGATACTGAACGGAATGTTTAGAAGTTTCTGAATCGCTTGTAAAATAACTTAATCTATAGATTTTTGCATTGCAACAAGCAGAATAAGTGACAATTTCCAACTTAAACACTAAACTATTGTGATTATACACATGCACATGCACACACGTACACACACACGCATGCACACACACACACACACGCACACACACACACGAAGTCATATTCATTTACAAAGGTAAGGGCTTTCCAGAATAATGCTTCCATAAGAAAATAACAAAATAGTCTTTCTGATAGTACATTAGAATTCAGCATTGTGCAAAAGTCTCTTAGAATTGAAATGACTTTTAGCCCCGGACCTGATATCACACATTTAGTTAATCATGCATCACACTTCAGGTGAGCTAATCCAAAATGAAATTGAATAATTTAATGAAGTAACTCACTCTGTTATGGGTTTCTATTCTTAATGTAGGTATTTGAATTGTATTACCGGTGCTGACCTACAGGTGCTATTAGTTTAATGGACTGATTGGGTTTAGTAGTAGAGAAATTGTCTTGTCCTGAAATCTTAGGCCCAATCAGTAGTATCACAATAAATAAATTTATTAATGTGCTCACTTCCTAAAAAGATTTTTATACATGTGGAACGATGTAACACATTCAATTATGGATGTGAGATAATGGACCTACCCATAATGCAGGCATAGACTTTTACATTCATGATCTCCTAGGCATTTGTACATTTTGAAACTTTCTCAGCTCATAATATCCCGGTGACACACTCCAGCACAGACCCACAGGGGCGTTTACTCGCTCACATACAAATCAACAAGAATAACCTTCATTTTCATTGAAACTATTTGTAATCAAGATATCACTTATGGAAATGAAGAAGTTATAAGTCCTGGATTTCATATCCTCCCCATACCATACAACATTAATTAGAATTCTCCTTAACTTTAGATTACATTTTTCACTATTTATTTCACTAAGGCTTGACAAGAAACGCATTTACCTACTCTGAGCACATTTTGAGAATCACTTGGGGTTGCGTATTGATATTTCGTATTCTTGTAATTTTAAAGTAAGTCGGCCTCCATCAGTTGATATTGTGAACTGCTGATGGGATGTGTCCCACAGGTTGCAGGTTGCCTGCAGGCTGTCCAACAGAATAATCACTGTAACCCACATTTCCTTCATTCTTCACTTTTCACAGCCACTCCTTTTCTGAAGTGAAACCTAGGCTTAAATTCTACCTGTGACTCTAATGTCTTGATCCCACCCCCTGGTGGCTTTATCAAAGCCTCTTCTCAGAAGCTTAGAAAGGCTTTCTCACACCAGCTGCTCAGATGGTGACACATTCTCTTTATCCTCACACGTCAAAAATATTCCCCTGGGCAGAAACTTAGCTAATAAAATGCCTTTTACTTTAAAAAAAAGAAAAAAAAAAAAGGAAGAAAGGAAAAAACTTCAATACTTCAAATCTTTTCACCCAGATCCTGATTTGAATGCTATTTCTTAAGGCAGATGTATTTGATCATAATGTATTAAACTTTGAATGAGAAATGAGTGCAAAGAAAAATCTAAAGCTTTTAAAAATAACCAGAGCTTGAGCAATCAAGGGATTTAGAGGAAAATGGAATGAAAAAAAAATCGGTTCTGAGATATAACATAATTTGAGTCTTCAGAGATGGAGAAAAATCAAGCAAAATGTGGGTAGATGGCTCCAAATCTCTTTATTGACACAGTAAGAGAACAGATTTAACTCTTGGAGCAACAATGACTTGGTCTTTATACTAATATGTCTAACTAACTTCATTACAAGCCTTACTTAAGATAGAAAGTGTACATCCTTCACTTGCTTTAACCTGCATTTAAGTATAAAGTTGCACTAGCAAGACTCCAGAGTGAATGGGTAGCATCACGTGAGATGGCAAGACATTGCATTCAGAAATGGGGTATACCCATAGGTACAGCTGTTTGGTTAGTATGCCTCAGCATCTGTAAAATTAAAGCGAGACCTGGATTTTTATTTTAAATTTTTAAATTTATTCTTCTCTTATATACTACATCTGGACCACAGCTCCCCCTCTCTCCTCTCCTCCTAATCCCTCTGCCCCTCTCTCACCCCCCCCATCTCTCTTCAGAAAAGGGTAGGCCTGCCATGGATATCAAGAAAACATGGAGCATCAAGTTGCAGTAAGACCAGGTACCTCCCCTCATGTTAAGGCTGGACAAGGCAACCCAGTGAAGTAACCCAAAAGCCGGGAAATGGAACCTGGATCTTTTAAGGTTCATCCTTTTGACTAATTCATGTTTTATTCATCAAAGAACTAACTTATTTATGCCTTTTCTTTTGATTCTAAGTGATTTTGTCAGAATGTTGCAATCACCTCATGGACATATACATCATTTATGATTCCACAAAGTCCCTTTAGTACACTTAAGACGCAGTACTCAGGAATCAATGACATGGCACTTGCTTCAGAAAACATCTTCATGGCTGTTTTAGTAGCAGTATTTTTTTATTTGTAAATAAGGTTTTGCTTCAAATATATTTTCATACCCCAAAGGACTTCAATTCTGTAACTTCAATTAAGAGTTTCATCCCAATATGAAAGAAGTCCATGAACTGAATTTCCAAGAAATCTTCCCAACACAGAAGTACAGCCTCCATGACTGGAAAATCATAGTAAATTTCCCACAACATTTCTGTCTATTTACTACACAGCCAAGGTGAGAAATGGTTTAGTTTAGATGGGTAAGAAATAATTTTTTATTCCTCCTCGCACTCTAAATGGGGGCACCCCAACAGATTACAAACTTCTCTATAGCCTGTTATTTCTTTCTACCTTGAAAATAAAAACAATAAGGCTACCTGACTCACATGGCTATTGTGATATCTGAGAAGATACATTGAAAATACATGAAATATTTATTGCAAAATATCTATGATAAAAAAAATAGTTTGCTCTCTAAACCACTTAGTCTGCCTTACAAGGCTTATTGTTCACTTAAGTCAACTTCTTCACAAAGCCTTCGTTCCACAGATATTCCAGTCTTGAAGTTCCCAAACACATATTTATGAATGCTTTTGTTTATGTTGTAATTAAGAGTGTATCTTTGTTAAAATAGACTATGGAAGGGAGTCCTTAAAAGTAGATAATAGAAGGAAAGATGACTCAGAAATTAAGAGTCCATGCTTCTCAGGATCTGAGTTCAATTCCCAGCACCTCAGTGGATAACTCACAACTGCCTGTCCTGTAACTTCAGTTCCAGAGTATCTGATTTCTTCTCTGACTTCTGCAAGCACCAGCATTCATTTGAGTTCTCTCTCTCTCTCTCTCTCTCTCTCTCTCTCTCTCTCTCTCTCTCTCTCTGTGCAGTATTTTGTCACAACAGAAATATGAATACTAGATTGTCTTAGTTTTAATAGGATACAGATCACTTACTATTCAAATAGTATATGCTTGTAAATTTGTCATCAGAAGGTCAACAATGAACAACTTCCGATTCTTGGCTTTCATTTGGAAGTTTTATGAGGTTAACCTCAGAAGTGAAGGTAGCCATGATGTACACTAACTCTGAGATCAGAGACCATCAAGTCATTTTTAGTTTAAATAACCACCAAAGAAGAAACATGACAGCTGAGCATCTTGAAAGTGTATATTCTGAACATACTCATTTTTTGATCTGAGATACCACAGCACCAATCAAGGCGTGGCTTTCTTCCTGCGGCCTGGGTTCCAAGCTGGGGCAGTCACTAGTTGGCCCTCCTCTCAAATTCTGCTCCATCTTTTACACCTGAACACCACGTAGTTAGGACAAACTTGGAGTCTAAGGTTTGGTGACTGAGTTGGTATCCTGGTCCTTCCACCGGAAGTCTCGCCTAGTTACCGAAGATGGTCACATCTGGCTCCTTATTTCCCATTGATGCAAGTCTTAGCCTGGGGCCCCCTCACAGATTCCTGCGAGCTTCCATTTTACTAAGTCTCTAGCTCATCCCAGAGATGCCTCTCCACAATCCGGCTGCCTCTCCCAGTACTCTCTCCTTCCATTGCCCCCCCCCACCTCTTCTATTCCTATCTCCCCACCCCCAGCTCTGCCCCACCAAGTCCCTTACCACTATCCACCCTGGATGTTTAAACTATTTCCTTTTCTCAGCGAGATTCAAGGGTCCTCCTTTGGAACCTTCTTGTTACTTGGCTTCTTTGGTCTGTGTTTTGTAGCATGGTTATTCTGTACTTTATGACTAATATCCACTTATAAGTGAGTATATACCATGTTTGTCTTTCTGGGTGTAGGTTATCTCACTCAGAGAGATCTTTGTTAGTTCTATCCATTTGTGTGCAAATTACATGATGTCATTGATTTTAATAGCTGAATAATACCCACTGTGTAAGTATACCGCTTTTTGTTTATCCATTTTTCAGTTGAGGGATGTTTAGGATGTTTTTACTTTCTGGCCATTACAAATAAAGCTGCCAGGAAAATAGTTGAGCAAGTGTCCTTGTGATATGGTGGAACATATTCTGCCACATGTGCAGACAGAAGCTTAGCATAAATGTCATCAGAGAGGCTTCACCCAGCAGCTGATGGAAACTGATGCAGAGACCCACAGCCAAACATTAAGTGGAGCTTGGGGAATCCTCTGGAAGAGCGAGAGGGAGGGTTGAAGGAGCCAAAGGAATCAAGAACAGCACAGGGAAAACCTATAAAATTAACTAGCTTGGGCTATATGGGCTCATAGAGACTAAACTGCCAGTCAGAGAGCATGCATGGGAGAGATGTAGGCCCTCTGCGACAGTTGTGCAGCTGGGTCTACATGTGGGAGTCCTCAGGATGGAGCAGAGGTCTGTCCCTGACTATACTGCCTACCTTTGGATCCTAACTGAACTGCCTTCTCTAGTCTCAAGAGAAAAAGATGTGCCTAGTCTTACAGCAACTTGCTATGCCAAGGCTGGTTGTTATCTATAGGAGGCCTCCCTTTTCTTGAGGAGATGGGTAAAGGGGGTACGTGAGGGAGGGTGAGATGGAGGGACTAGGAGGAGAGGAGGGAGGGGAAGCTATGATGGAGGAATGCAAAGTAAATAAATAACTTCATCAATAAAAACCAAGTGTCCATCAAAAGCTCTGCCTTCTGGGTGAAGAATTCCATGGCAAGCAAGCAAGCCCCTCCTCAGCAGCCACACTAAAGCAATTTCGGCCAGAACGCACACAGAACTTAGTCTATTTGGTGGGCGTTCTGGGTATCACAATAGATGAAAAGCTCTCCTTCCCCGTCCCTTATGCATCTGGTCTGTGGTTCATTTGCACTCTTCAAAGATAAAGACCCACACCTCTAAGTAATTACATCTGCTTGTCTTCTCAGCTAAGTACAGATTCCGGAAGGCCACCTGGGTCTAGTTCATTTCTTCTAAAGCCATGCTTAGGCAGGAGTCCTAATGTATAACAATAAAAAAAAGAAGTGCCTTATAGATTCATGCTTGGTAAGTGATTCGTATCTGGAAAACATAGGCTTCGTCAGCAGTAAATTTTTCCCTAAGTTTTTCATCCTACACATTTCAGGCAGAGCCTTAAAACTGAATAGGTCACTTCCTGGCCATCACATTTACTTAAAAATGATGGCCTCCAACAGGTAGTATTTAATCGAAATGCTTCTTAATAGATTGCATTGACAATGAAGTCTCCACAGTGATAACTAGACCTGAGTGTACGAGGCAGCTCAGCAGAACACAAGGGAGTCTTCTGTCAACGGAAACACACCCCATCGATGACCTTCCCAGCCACATTTCCCATTAACCCAAGTCCCATTAAGCTGTTACATTGTGTAGCCAGCTTTCAAAAAGTTCTCAAAGAGAACTGGGCGACTGAAGCATACCTCCTCACTGGAGGCCAGAGCTGACTGAACTTCAGATGAAGCTGTTGACATGGCAACAAAAGCACTTACCATTCAAACAGAGATGACAAAGGCAGATGATGGGAAATGGCATTTCACAAATGCATTCCATTCGCGGCGAGGCTGCCTACCATGGTGTTCTCCTACGAAATTACCCCACTCCAGGTTTCTAAACAACTGCATTTATGTTTTGTCGAAAAGAAAATATAAAAATGAAAGAAAAATAAGCAACAAAGTTCTAACTGTGACACGTGCGTTCCTCACTCCCATTCTCTGGGTTTGATGAATTCTATCCCCCAAAATGGCTAAATGCTATGAGTACATTTTTCATGGGTTCTCAACAATGGTCATTAGAGTCAAGCTTAGAAAACACTGTTAGAATAAACTATTCCTGTTCCTAGCACAATTAGGAAATAAACCTTTCCTTACGAAGTTATCAAAACACACATTTAAGGAAAACCCACAATGTTGTTCATACTTCTATTTAAAAGGCAAATGCTTATAGGAATAACATTCTAATGAGATTTCAAGAGCAAGAACACAACATTTTACAATGTTGCTTGCATGTATTTGCTCCTTAGGTAAAGGCAATCATGTGAGTACAGTTGTTGATTTATCCATTAGAAAACAGAATGGGAAAAGTTATAGGCAAAAAGAGACATTAGGTAGATGAGGAAGAAACAAAAAAGAGTAATGGGGACCAAAATGGAGCTAAATGGTGAGATTGGATGTGTCTTCTAAGAGGTAACAAACTAAAAGATGACTCCAACATTTCCTTACCCTTTGATCTAAATTTAAACTCTCAACATTGATATTTAGGGTGAATCTTATTCTTACTTTCTAGAAAAGTACCTGCTAGACTTAAGTATAAATGGCTGTTTGAGAAAAAACATCAGAAAAGAATAACGATTATAGAATAAAACTTGAACACACTTATCAGTCTGTAGAAAAGTCAAATGAGGTACAGTCATTAAATGGGATTGCTTTAATCCAAACTTAATATGAGGTGTATTTCCAGGTGACCAGAGTTAGATTATCTCCTTAGTATGAGGCATAGAATAAGCTGCCCCCATGGTATGTTCTGCCTCTGCCTTCAAACTTTGCAGTTTCTCTCTGAGCCCCTCTTACGTTACATTGTTTCTTGGTGAATTCTCATTCATTTCTTCAAAACAAAGATCTTATATCCCTCTGGGAAGCCTTCCTCCATGTGTACCCAAAAGGAGTATATACCCTCTTAGTTCTCCTATCCATTGGGGTACGAATCTGTCAGCTCTTCCTCATACAAGCCTAGTCTCCCACTCCACTTCGGGGGTTCCCTGAGGATGGTAACACTGTTTTTTGTTTCTGAGGTCAATCATGGCTGTGAAGAAATGAATTTGACTCTATCAAATCCAAGAAATACCAAAATATGCCATAAATGCCTGCCTTGGATTAACACCACCAAAGGTGCAGCTGAGTATGGACCTGTGATCTACAGACCAGGATGTGAGCCCTGGTGCACCAAAGATCCTCCACTTATCTGAGTACCATTACCTCTCCCTGAAAATAGAAGCTACCCTGAATTCCTGGATGCTCTACCATGGCTAGAGACAAAGAATGACTTCTTCAGACAAGGCACAGTTCATGGGTACAACCTGTGCCACCTCAGCTATCTGGACAGACTCCATTGTTCTCAGCTAGAGGAACTCGCACATGTCATTAGGCCTCATGATGCTCTTCAAGTGATTCATCAGCAAGTATACATTTGTACATTCCCTTCAGTAACAATCTTTAGTATTTCACAATTACTTCAAAAATGTTTGTTCTTCCACTACAACAAGATGACTCAATCCTCCATCCCATTTTTTCTCCTAATCCATCTCTCACCTGCTTTCTTTATCTAAGCTAGAGGCATCAACTTCCTCAGGCACTTTGGCTCTCAGAAGCACCAGTGTGACAAGTTCCTTAGCTCTAAGACCCCAGTAAGCACTAGCTTAAAATCCAAAGTCCAGAGGCCGCAGGCAGTTCAGTTATCCTGCAAGCACCAAGAGCTGAGTTCCATCTCTAACTCCTTTAAAAATCCAGCCATGGCTGCAAGTCTCTGCAAACCCAGCCCTCCTACAGTGAGAAGGGAGGGCACAGCAGGAAAGCTCAGGGCCAGGTAGCCTGGAGTATGCAGTGCAGCAAAAACAAGAGAGACCCTTGCTTCATCAAAGGGAAAGGGAAGAGCCAATTCTCAAAACCTGTCCTTTGATCTCTACATATACACCATAGTACACATGCGCCCACACTCACTCACACATCTACATGTGCGCACGCACACACACACACACACACACACACACACACACACACACACAGAGAGAGAGAGAGAGAGAGAGAGAGAGAGAGAGAGAGAGAGAGATCCATATTCAGTAGAGCCATGCATAGCAATTCCAACTTTTCTCTCAATTTTGTTTGTAAAGTTTGGAATGTTTTAAGCACCCACTCCGTGCAGTAGCGCCTCCCTATGGCTGCCATTGTTCTTTGTTTTATTTCCCATTTGGAAGGGAATCAGGCTTCCTTACTTGGCTCTAGATCTGCACATCCAATTTTGCTGTGGAAGTATCCACTAGGCTACCCTCAAATTAAAATTCGAGGGCCCCAAATTGAGCCTGTTAAGGGCCAAACCAGAGATCCAGATACTTCTGCCTCTGGATCTCTACTTCAAAAATGGCACTACTGTGTATTGACTGATATCCTTACCCAGCGTTCACAGTCCCTCCATCCAGTTAAAGCCCCAGTCCTAGAGGGCATTTACAGCGATAAATCCATCCCTTCTTTCCAGATCATTCCCATTGCTCTAGCTTAGATACTAACAATATCCTACCCAGAGCATTGCACTGGGTCTCAAGTGGTTCCACTCTCTAGAGATTATGTAAAATATTTATCTTCCAGTTTATTTAGGTAGGGTGTCCCTGGACAGCCTACTTAGATAAGCACTTCTGGATATTCCTTATCTAAACAATCCTTTGCTTGCTTTCATAGATCTTAGCCCAGCATCTATTTGTATCATTTGTTATCCTTCTTCTGGGTCCTAGATGGCTTAGGATATGTCCATCTAACTTGATGACATCTCCTTGTAGATAGTAAAGAATACCATACACAGCAGTTAATGAGGACAATGAATAAGTGAAAGAATAAATGCTAGAGATCTATCCTATTCTATTCCAAGCACTTAACTAGGCAGCAGGCTACACCAACACATTACATACAAACAGCTGCTACCATCCCTGATGTATCTATCGATCCTTCCCTCCAGCCTATCATCACGTTATAGAAGAAATGTTCTAATCTACAACACTTTCCCCTTGTCTGGTTTTATTATTTCCAAGTCTCTGGTGGTTTAGACATTTCTATGGAGAAGTCTAAATTCATTGATGTGACTAACTGGAACGTGTACGGTCTAGCTTAGTTTGTCTTGTCAGTCTCATCTGTGGCCATTCCTGCACTCTCGTCATGAATCCATGCTCTCCCCTCTTGACCCTCTTGCATGTGCTTTCTCCTTCCTGTTCTTCCTCCCTCCTGCTCTTTCTCCCTCCCACTTGTTCTAACCTAGGTGCATCTTAAATTAGCTCTGAGCTCCTCTGAGAAGAGTGTCAGAAGCAAACAACTCATACCCTTAGCATCTTCTTCCATAGAAGTCTCTCCTTCTCTTTTTGTAACACTAATTACTCTGACCTAAATATAAAATTAGCATCTGTTAGGGTTTTTTTTTTCTCTTTACCTGTGTAGACTGATTCTAGTATCTAGTTTTGCAGGCAATAGAAACTCAATAAATGTCAGTTTATGAAACAAAAAGATTCTTCCAAGTTGGAGAAATAAACTCAGTCTGTAAGGCACTCACCAAGAAAGCATAAAGATCTGATTTCAACCCCAGAACCCAATCAAGAAACTGGAACTTGTATGGTCTAGCTTAGTTTGTCTTCTCAGTCTCATCTGTGGACATTCCCGCACTTTCGTCATGAATCCATGCTCGTCCCTCTTGGCCCCAGAACCCAATCAAGAAAGCCAGGCATGGTAGGTAACATCTGTGATCCCAGTATGGAGGAAGTGGAAACAGGCAAATCCCTGAGGCTTTCCAGCCGGCTAATCTTGCTAGTCACAAAGTTCCAAGCCAATGAGAGACACCATTGCAAAGAAAAAAAGATGAATGGTACCTAATAAACCCAAGACTGGCCTCTGGCTTCCACATCACAAGCACATGTGTACTTCCCAACATGTGCATCTGCACACACACGAATATGCACACAGATCATTCTCCTATTGTGAATAGAATAATAACTTAATGAATGAGTAGATAAAACAAGTAAAAAGTATGTTTATTCACTTTACAATTTATCTAGAAATTCTAAGAAAAGTGAAGAAAACTCAATTGGAAGTATACTACAGAGTACACTGTTTATTACAGATGGAAGCCCTACTGTCTAAAAAGTACAATGTTTAGTACATAAACCGGGGTGTTTTTTTGAACTTATTCATTATGTATAACATGTGTTGGTGGAAAATAATAATCCCCCTTACCATTGCACCAAATACTAACTAATTCATATAACCAAATAAATAATTCAGTGAAAGGGTAGGTCTTTCACTTTATTTTGTTTTTCTTGTTTTTTTTTTTTTTTTTTTTTTTGGTTGTTTTTGTTGTTGTTTGTTTTTGGAACTGAAAAGATGATGCAGGAAAGGGGCAAGAAAAGGCATCCAAATCAGAGTGATTTACTGATCTTTGGGACCTGGAGAATTCCTGGCTCTGGTTTATGAAATGCTCAGATTTCACCCAAATATGAAACACATCCAGGGCACCCAAGGATTTACTGGGAGCTATTCTACGGGTTGAAGGCCAATGCTGAGCATCTTCAAGGTCATATAAGTTTGGAAAAGCACTCACAAGCTCTTCTTGAAATAAGTCATTGGTTGGTATTAATTCCCTGCCAGCTAAGTGAGTCGAATAAATGTTGATACGCTGCAATGATCTTTTGATGTGGCATCTTACCCAGGCTATGACACAGTCATTAATGGAGACAAAAGCATGGCTATATCAATGCATTAAAATTACAGTAAAGTCAACAATCTTCAAGTAAGAAAATTAGCTTAGATAATGAGATCGGCCTGTTTCTATCAATTTAAAGGTCTTAAACTAAGGTTTCTTGGCTGGAGGAATATCATCACCTATGGGTAGAAACTTTGATGTATTCCCAAGAGTTCTATGGTGTTCTGTTTTGTGAATTCTTGTCTGATGTAGCCAGCCCTGAAACTACGTAGTTATTTCTAATGAATTTGTTAATATGTATATATCCTAATGACTAAGCCTTGACTGGTATTTATGTTACCTTCTGGATTCTTACAGAATTTTCCATGACTAGGCTAATCAGTAAAATATAGAAATTGATTCAGATAACCCTAGAACGGATAGTTAAAGAAAGGGTTAAAAACAAACAGATTCAGAGAGCTGTAATTCACGTGCTTGTGCTGTGAGTGCAGAAGAGGAAAAGATACTTGTTCATTAGCTAATGGTTATTTACTGTGTAAGCCCTCAGCTCAAAGAAAGTTAAATATCTCCATGGATGTTTCTTGAATGGATAATTGGAGATGTTTGATGAAGGTTTATGGATGCTTAAAAATTCTTAATAGATTCTCCTCTAGCCCCTAGGCACAACATACTACTCTGCAATTAAACTGAACTCCAATGGTTGTCATATAATAAAATAGATTTATTGTCTCTTGACAAAAAAATTATTTTATTTGATAATGTTTTAAACTAATTAGATAAATGTTTTTCAACTGATCTAATCTGAGAGACCTAAGAACATGTCATGTATTAAAATATTTAATTTTGCATCTTAAAATACAAATTGTCTGCTTGCCATAGTGGTGGGGGTTTGAATATATATCTAAGATAACATACAAGGTAATGAGTTTCCTTGTGCAATTTTCATAAATATTCTTATTCATTCTTCCCTCTCCCCCACTGTCCCATTGCCCTGCTCTCCAGATCACTACTGCTCATGAATAGTCCTCTATTAGGACAGATGTCCTCAGTTTTTTCCTGCTCCCTCTCCTACTATATCATCCCCTCTAACCATCACCTTTCCAGTTTCATGACCTGTACACGGCTTCCTTCCAAGAAAGATATAATCACCAGCGAGAAGAAACAGTGCAAATGAAAAACACTCCTCAACAACACATCAGTGCAGGTTTTATAAAATATGTTCCCTTTTTTTCTAACATCGAAAATGAGGTTGTCTCTCGAAGTCTCACTAAAGAGACATGGGTCACCAAATACTAATGATCAACTGTCAGAACTGTCGACTTTGGCCAATGGAATAGATTTAAAAAAAAAACAAAAACAAAAACAAAAACTCACCGGACCAGAGGCGTACTCAATAGTCACTATTTTCTGAGAGCATTAGAGATACCTGAGTTCTGTAAAATCCTGTGGCAAGTTAAACCAAGAGGTTTTCCCATTTCCCTATGTAACTCAGAAAAGTAACACTGATCGAAGTTGAACTGTTGATGGAGCTGAAGGCTGGTAGATGACTGCTTTTAAAGAAGTTATAATTACTTCATGTTGAGAAGCTGTTCTTCTGAAAGAGTTCTATCAGAGGGGTAGTCGATGGGACCTGCACTCATTTCACTCCCCATGCCTGACTTCCTGCCAGGATAAAAAGAACCCTTTCCTTTCTGCCAGGAATCTCCATTCTCCAAGGCACACATGCCTGCCGGGGCACTGCAGGAGCCAGACGTGGGGTTCTCAATGCTGTACAAGCAACCCCTGCATTTGAGAGACTGCTGCGGAATCAGACTCTTTTATTTTGGAAAAAATGTCTATTCAGAACCCAGAACACATTCCCTAGCGCTGGGGTAGGAGGTGGGTTCTGCATGTTTGGTGAAAGGAAGTCAGCTTCAACAGTACAGCCATGGGTGGGTGCCTAGGTCTTTTCCGAACTATTTCTTCTCTCTCTCTCCCACCCACCAGCAACTCCCTTCTCTGTGTGCACTACTCCTACAACAATGTAGCCACTTCCTAAGTTATAGCAACAAAGAGCAGCACTCCTTCTGCCAGCCCCAGTCCCAGCCCTCCATTACCCCATGTAACTGCAGCGGGCTCAGCCGAGGAAGAATGAGATGTAGAATTATTATTATTATTATTATTATTATTTTCATTATGGTCTTATCCCATCTTTTCATGTGCTTCATGCTGGGTCGAGCAGTTAACATCTATTTCCTAGTTTAATACTCTAGGGTATTATTACTACTCCTATTTCGTAGATTTCTTAGAACTGCAGATATGGAATTCAATAAAAGATTTAGAAACGGGAAGTCTAAGACAAGCTTCCTATCCTCTGGCTCCCCACCCCACCTTCCACCTTCTTCCTTATGGTCATACTTTCCTTTTGTCTTCCCAAAGAGTCCAACTCAGGCTCTTCTGAGTCACTGAAAAATTACCAAAGATAAGAATCAAGACAACACTGATGGTTTTGCAATGAAAAATAGAGCCGTTTATACTTTTGCCTATTCCTGTCTTTAAGGTTCACAGAGCATTCAGAAAATACAGCAAAGCTGGTCTTGGCATTGGAAAATAATGATATTGCTTCTCTCCTTCGGGTTATTTAAAAACACAACCACAATACCATGATCCATAAGAATAACAGGACCTGTAATAGGAACTTGTACCTCAGCCTCTACCATCCCAGTTCTCTGATCGAGTATATCCTAACACTCTGAAACACTGTTTTGAATCAAAGATCATAAACACACTACAAATCAAATCAGTAAGTTGCATGGAATGATGAGGGAGTTAATAGTTAACGTGAAGGAAATCCTGTTAGATCCCAGCTCATGTGTCAGCGACAAGGTCTCATTTGTAAATTCTCTTCCATGAATAAAATTCACCCTTGCATCACAACTCACCAATCTATTTTTCATATCTCACCTCCAACTAGTTTCTCATGAATCATCTGATTATTTTTTGAAACTCTATTTTGTGGAATAAAAGACTTCTCAGATACCTGGAGCCATACTCCTAACCTTTTCTGTGACACTCCATTTCTTTGAAAGTTCAAAAAGGTGAAGAAAAACAAAATGGAAGACACTGGCAAATTTTTGTCAACCTTTACCTACTTAATCAAAAACGTCCCAGATCTTTGGAGCACCATGGGAGCAAACTAGCTGTGCTCTCTAGGACAAATCATCCCAGGAGAATGCTTTTTCTATCCTCTCTCTGGCTCTTAACCTAAGATTTGGAGCCTGATTTTCTAAAAATAACAAAAAAGTATGTTAGCTGCAGCATGGTGTCGGGAAAGCACAGTGTGCCTAGATGGAAATTATTCTGGCTTGAGTTCTGATTATGTCAACTTCTAGCTTCATAGCCCGTGTGACTAATACGTGATCTGAGTCTCTACTTTTTGTCTATAATGCCAGGAATGATAGTAACTAATTTATGGACTTTCTGTTAAGATGAATAGATATGAAGTCACTTTATACACTCTGAAGAAACTGGAGATGCTGGAGAAATTAAACCTACAATAAAGAGTGATTGCTAATCATACAGAAGACCCATTTGTTTCCCAACACCAATGTAGGATCTCTTATGACAGCTTGAAACTCCAGCTCCAGGGCCCTTGGTATCTGCTTCTGGCCTTCACAGGTACCCACACAACAACATACACTCACACAGGCATACACATGTACATATAAATAAAAATATCTTTAAAAGGAAATCACAAAAGTTGTTTCATTCTTGGATTCTGTTGAAGTTTGTATCATTCACAGTCTTTCAAAGTTTCAATGGTTTAGTCAGCTCATCCTGAGTTCTTGAAACATAAACCATTCTATTCAGAAGCATTGGAACCTATAAAGAGTTAAGATAAAAGTATTTTTAAGCGAAGAACTGAAGATCTCTAGATTGGATGGCTATGCCTGACCAAATCTTTCCATTGACTTCTTTTCTTCTCATCAAATGACAGCAGTGTGTATCTGAAATTAATAAGTGTATATTAGACCCCTAAAAATGGCCAGTAGTTACCCCAAGAATAAAATGGAGAAAAATGTCAAAAGGATGGAAGGAATATGAATGTACATTTAGGTTTTATTTTTATTAGCTGGGTAGAGGACATTGCTCACATTAACGGTGTCTCCCTATGTTTGTAACTAACACTTCCAATTCAAGAGTGACTTAAAATCATGAAATTACAGCTAGTTACAAAATAGAAGACAGTCCATGCTAGTTTTATCCCATTGAATGTTTTTCAGTAGAGAGTGTCAGTTCTCAGTAAATAAATGATGAAAAAGAGGTTGCAGGCATCAATGTGAAGGCATATAATAGCAGTAGCCTTCTCGGGGTACCACTGGAGAACATTGGGTCACTTTACAAGGTCACTCATTAATGTGCCTATATTATTCAAGTCACCAGAATCCCATGGGATTACAGCCATGAATTCTACTCAACCTTTAACTGTCTGTTGGTCTGAAGATAGTCTGATGACATGAATCATGATAAGATTTAAGGGTTAAAAAAAAAGTCAAAAGTTAAAGTAGAACTGAGTGAGAAAGAAAAAGGTCTCTGGTGGGCAAGAGAAAGGAAAGGGAAAGCCATCAAATGCTGATCAGAATCAATGCTCCCCTATACTAATATCTGCTGCATGTAAAAGATGAGGCTGACCCTCACTTTTCCAATAATCCTTCATGAGATGTATTCTAAGATTAATTTTATAATGAATAACCTCGTGTAGGTTCATGGTCAGTAAGGGTTTTGATTAGAATTTAATCCCTTGTGTCCTTGACAATAAATTCCTTATTATTTCCTTTCCAGCCAAAATGAGTTGTCGTCTTGTGTTTAGAGTTACCGATTTCCTCTGGGAGCATGTTAGAAGCATTTGATGGGGTTACGTCAATCATTTATGTGGTTCTCTATTTCTTCTCGGTTCTTTGTGGAGAGTGGAAGGATAAGAAGTAGGCAAAACTTTTTTTTTAATTCTTGAGAGAAAATGTGCTCCTGTCGCTGACAGTCTCAAGCTATCAGGCCTAAATTATGTGCTCTCCATGTTGCAGGCAGTGTCTTTGAAGAGGTGTAGGACAAGTAAGTCTGCTCTGGGGAAGAGGAATAAGATCGCCCTTCCCTGTCAGATGTACATTTCAGGCCTGGCATCCTCCATACAGCACTGATGCTACTTCTTACTGTTCTGCTCATTACCACAATCATCCTCCCCCTTCACATTCAGCAGCAGGATGGACTTCCAATAATGAGCAATAGAATTAATCTTTGAATCACGTCTTAGGGCCAAGCATGCTTCAGCCTACATCCGCCAGCTCTTGTCTTTGAACTTATTCTGTCAGCATTTCTATGTCATTGTCCATTTCCTCTTACTATGGCAAAATACTTGAGGATGGCAATGTATAAAGAAAATAGTTTGTGCACCTCCTGGTTATGTTTTAAGGCTTAAACTCCAAGATAATGCAAATCTATCTGTATAGACTTTGGTGAGGACCTCTTGTCTATACAACAGTATGGCTAAATTAACTTAGATTAAAAGGAAATGACTCAGTGGCCTTCTTTGTCATATTTGACAAAATGCTTGGATATTAGAAATATTCCAAGCTTTAAGAAATGCTCAACTGCAGAGTCTGAAGGAAAGACCATCCAGAGACTGCCCCACCTAGGTATCTACCCCATCTGCAGACACCAATCCCAGACACTATCCCTGATGCCAAGGAAGGGCTTGCTGGTAGGAACCTGGTATAGTGGTTCCCTGAGAGGCTCTGCCAGAGCCTAATCAATACACATGAGGATACTCAGATGCTCACAGCCAACTATCAGACTGAATATGGGGACCCCAATGGAGGAGTTAAGGTAAGGACTGAAGGAGCTGAAGGGGTTTGCAATCTCATAGGAAAAGCAACAATATCAACCAACCAGAGCTCCCAAAATGCCCAGGGACTAAACCACCAACCATGGAGGGACCCAGGGCACCAACTGGATATGTAGCAGAGGATGGCTTTATCTGAAATCAATGGGAGGAGAGGCCCTTGGTCCTGTGGAGGCTCAATGACCCAGTATAAGGGAGTGCTAAGGTGGTGAGGTGGGAGTAGGTGGACGTGGGGAGGGGAAAAGGGTAGGAAGGTTGTAGAGGGGAACCTGGGAAGAGGGATAGCATTTAAAATGTAAATAAATAAAATAACCAATAAGAAAAAGAAACACTCAACTGAACCATGGTACCCAGAACTCACTTTTCCCATTACTTCAAACATTAATAATTAGAAATCATTTTAATGCTGAGAATGATGATATCGCTTTGATGTTTTTCCTAATGTATGTCTTCTGCATGGTCATTCATTCACTAACAAAATATTACATAACACTGTGAGGCTCAATTCCTTGTCATAAGTTAAAGCACCCGGGCCTTACAGAGTGAGTGGCCTTGTCCTCATAGGCTCTGAGGTATTGCATGTTCTTCATAGACAGACTCTCCAAAGGCTGAAACCAGGCTCCCACAGCTCCCATAGCAATTCCAGCTCCCACCTGCTTTTGTTCTCTGCATCTGCCACAGATCAACGAAGACCAGAGGCCAATGTGCTTTTCCTGTTTGTAATAGCGAGAATTCCCAGTGCATTCTAAGTTGCTTCAAAGTTTGATTTATTCATTTCTTAATCGGACTTCCATTTTAAAACTATCTTTTAGCTGGCCATGATGTAGCACACTTTTAATCCCAGCACTCAGGAGCAGAGGCAGGCAGGCCTCTGTGAGTTCAAGGGCAACTCGGTCTGCAGCCCAGTCTACACAGAGGTACAGGTCAGCAAGGAGACCCTGTCTCAAAAACTAAACTATGCAAGCTAAAAGACCACTATATTTTTGCTTTCTACTTATCAAACTCTCAAAGTAAACATTTAAATCAAATCTGAATTCTTTCTTTTTCTTCCTTTTTTCTCACTGAGCTGTGCAGACTGGCGTTGATCTCCCTATCCTCCTTCAGACATTTAAGTACTGAAGTTGAAAGCCTATACCACCATGCCTAACGGAATTTATTATGAATATAATGCTGTCAACTGGGACAGTACATATTCTAGAACCAGACTCATTTGTACAGATAACGACCTGCTTGATGGAACCACACAAAGTTATGCAACATGTAGACGGAAAGCTGCGTGCCCTCCAAATGACTTTATGGCTACAGTATGTGGTATTTTTCCCAATGAGAACATGTGTATAAGGAAAATTGAATGTCTATATTTTTTCTATGGTAACGTGTACTTTCTTTGCTAGGCCCAAGAGCTCAGGAAATTAAGGTAAATTGTTAAAAAAGACTTTATCAATTAAAAACCCTCTGTGCTGGAGCCCTGCTGTCGTTTTTTACTGATGCCCTGTAAACAGAAACATTATATATCTGCATAGCTCACATCAGAAAGCAGCTGCTGAAATAAGGGTCTTGTGAAGCTCCTGCAGTCACCTTATAAATTAACACATGCAGAACGCCAGAGAGGAGGCTATCAGCTCACAGTATCTATTAACGCTTCTTTGAAAGCTGTAGGTGCGTGCAATTAGCACTCAATACGAACATTATTCTCAAAAATAACATAAAATCTACATGTGTTGAAGAATACGAGAATTCATTCTGACTAAAAGTTTGATATAAATAGGGATTGAAAGAGAAATACTTCCTTTCGGTCTGAAAGAATTCGTTTCTGTCTACGCATCCAAAGTTTTGACATAGGATGATCAATATTCTAGCACCTGCAGTGTAAAGAATTCATATGAAAAGATAAATTTTTATAAGCTTTAAGATGTATTTCTTTCTTGCCTATGGAACTCAGATTCAGAATTCCAAAAAAAGGAGAAAAAAGTCCTTCGGTATGGGAGTTAAATAAAGCCTATTCTGGGCTATAACTGTGAGGTCAGATGATATTTGGAGGAGTGCACATGTCCTCAATCCACTGACTTGCACAGACGGCAAACATGGAGATAGCTGTCTGTCCTCCAAAGAACTGAGCACTCCCATTTCATTATAAATCTGCCCCTGGGACCTGGCCACCTTCTAAATGAATGTGTTTCCCACAGCTTCCTGAACCTAGGTGTGCCTTTTGACTAAGTTCTAGTCAATGGGATCTAAGACAGAGGTGTGTGCAGCTCTGCAAGCAGTTCCTCTGTCTGCTGGTTGGAAGCTGAGGGGCTCAACCACGTGATGACAGAGCGACAAGCTTAAAAGGACTGGGATGCCCACAGAGACTACCACATGAATGCCAGAAGTCCAGGATCTCACAGTTACATGACAAAGACACACACTTATTTGTATTAAACTGCTGAAGTCCATGAATTCATTTTTACAGTAGCTCTGTGTTATCTTACTAAGCACAATGCTGTAAAATGGAATTGCAGTGAAAAATCTTTTAAATGATCCTTAAAATAAATGTACATGTACCAATCCAGTACCTACTTATAGCCCTAAACTTGAGCATTTCCCCGTCTTAAAACAAGGGGGGAAATCAGGGCCACAGAAGAAAGGATTTGTCTGGAGATCCACAACTAACCAATAGGGCAGATTGAAAGACAAACCAGGCCCTTAATTATTTCAGAAAAGAAAAGAAGGTTGAGTATCAGAAGCTAGCCAGGGTCAACGCGGTACAGAGACATTCTGCAAGCACTTAAAATTCACATTTCGTCAAGAACTAAACGTAACGTTTTAATGCATTTAACAGAATGATGCCTGCTCCCTGTACAAGCTGTGCTAGGTAGTTTACTTTTTATCCCCTGTAATCTGACGAGAAACCCTGTGTGGCAGGTATTAGAAGATTTGCTTCTGCTGAGGGGAGAGCTGAAACTTCATGGAAATAAAGGTCAGAGAAGTTAAGGATACCACTGCTAGTAAGAGTCTGTATGTCCCCAAGCCACTTCCTCAATCTTATCCCAATCGGCTCCTGATGCATCAATTAGCACCCCGAAAAGCTGTGGCTGCTTGAAATGAGCATGTTCTTTAAAGCACAGCCTAGCCGTAGATTTTATCTTGTGTGTATGGAACAGAGAACATATGTGCAGGTTTGCGAATGAGATGTGTGGTACAAAGGTATGCTCAGATATCAATACCTATCTGTGTACATGTTCACGTACATCAGAGTCCAGCTGGTTTGATTCATGCAAGCTCCAAAGCATCAGCGATACAGGTCCTTCATTAGCTACAACTTGGCTACATGTGTTTTAGCATTGGCTTCCAAAGGCTACCTACCTACGAGATGTTCACCAGGCAACTTCTCACATGCATATTTACTAAGCTTTGGAAAATCATGTGTTTTTTTTTTAAAGTGTGTGTGTGTGTGTGTGTGTGTGTGTGTGTGTGTGTGTGTGTGTGTGTGAGTGTGCGCACACACACACACAGGCCAACAGATCTCCAGGAGCTGGAGTTCCAGGTGGCTGTGAGCTGCAGGGAACTGAATCTCAGACAGGGCAGTGAGTGCTCTCTAAATAATGAAGCCCTCAAATCATAGAATTCTAAGCTTCGGTTTTACCATTTGTAAACTGTGTATAAGACTCCCTGTTTTGGCTGTAGTATTACAAATAAATACTAGAGAAGCTAATGTGCTCTGAGCCTTTGTGTCTACTCTGAGTTAAAATTTTAAAGCTGTAATACACACTATGATGCCATTTGAATATGTAGCCTTCGAGAGACAGTTTCAGGACATGACATTACTCCTTCCCAGGGATGGAGCCTTATGAACAGGATTGAGATCTCTATAAGAGACACCATGTAAAGTCACAAGATGGTGGACAACAATCCAAGAAAAGAACACTTACAAGGCTCCATATCGGCCCAAATCTCAAACTTGGGCTTACCTTACTCAGAACTGTGAGTATTAAGTGTCTGTTCAAACCATGCAGTTGACAGGCTGGAAGACAGTTTAGGGGATATGGTCCTCCTATTATAGCTTTCAGTTTAGTACTTGTGTGGTTCTCCTGAGTGTGAGAATCACTTGTCCAACTTTGATGTAATGGTTTCTGCTTTATCTTATATCTTATATTGTAGTGTTTTGTTTTTCTTTCTTGGAAGCCCATTCTTTTCTACTGAGAGACAGAAAAGGAATTTAACTGGAGCAGGGAGGTGGGGGTGGAACTAGAAGGGATAGAGGGTAGGAGACTATTTTCAAGTAAAGGGGTTAAAAAAGAGCTGTGAAAACATGGGAAACAGATTCAAATCCCCACATTAAAAAAAAAATCAGACATGGTCTCATGGTCCTATGTGTCAGCAAACTCAGTATTGAGAAGTAGAGATAGATTCTGGGAGCTCACTGGCCAACAGCTCAGTCCAAGGGGAGAGTTTCCACTTGAGTGACTTTTCTCAAAGAATAAGGCAATGACTGAAAGTAAAGGGTGTCCCAGTGTCCTCCTCTAATTCGTAGATGCATGCACATGCACATGTGCACACATGCACATGTGCACACATGCACACACACACACACACACAAATAAATAAAGTAAACCATCTGATTTATGATACCTCCTAGCATGCGTAGCTGACCTCACAGAACCTTTGAAAAGTTCTAGCATCTGGTAATTTGCATTGTAGCTATACAATAAGATGTAGAGCATTCCACTGAATGAGAAGCAATAAGAACCAAAAATATCAAACAAAATAGGATCTGCAGCCCTAAAGGGTTTTATATTAGTACCTGTAATGTATACTACAAATGTAAAGTTCACTACTTTTTGAAATGTACTCACTAGATAGTCTCCTGGACAGGATTTACAACGAAAACCCACAGTCACATAAGCATGGAGATGCAGGACTGTGACAGCCATGAAAGGCACCACTCAGATCTGTTGTAAAAACATGGATCTACAACTGACCATGTTTCTACCAAAACATTTCCCAGGAGTTCCTAACAGCCAGTGAATGAGCACTGCCAGGGAAAAATGGCTTCGGTGGCTGTAACGAAATATCTCCCATAAATTATAGCTCCTTACTATGGGTTCCAACCCCCCAAAAGGCTCAGATTACTAAATGTAAGGGTTGCAAAAAAAATTAGCAACAGTAAAAAACTTCTGAACACATAGCCACCAGAAATGTATTCAGGCACAAACACAGAACGAACGGAAGGTGTTCCCACAGTACTTACCTGTGAAGCTAGAGTCAGTTGACTTCGCTGAAGCCTTAGTCCCTAACACACAAAAGGTACGCTTTGCAACACCTATGAATGCCATCTGAAATACTCTGCCTACTTTGTCAAGAGTATTATACACTGGTTTTGGAGAGGTGGCTCTTCCAGAGGACCTAGGTTCAATTCCCAGCATCCACATAGAAGCTCACATGGGATTTGACACCCTACTCTGGCTTCATGGACATTGCACACATGAGATACACGGATATGCACTTTGGTGCATGCAAAAAAATAAAGACTACAATATGTTATGAATTGCAGAGTTCTTGTGCGTTCAGTTTTCTTTTATAGAAACATAACAGTATAGTTACAGAGGACATTTAATAATGTCTGTGAACAATTTCTTAGCTTGTGGGTTTCAGTTTGATAGATATATCTGGATACACTGTGCTACAGTGTTTCATTTTTAAAAAGTGATTTTTTGAGGTAGTTTCATTAAAGTTCATTCAATAATTTTAGCTTTGGATTAGAACATAATATCCAATAATTTTGAAGCACCCCTATGTTTATACTTCTGTCATTTTGTACTACGTATGTTTATGAGGTGATGTTTAAAAGCAAAATGCTGACAAATTCTGAAAAAGTATTGAAGATGCTCTGTGTCCTGTTCTTTCAAACATGCAGTTTGGATTTCATTGTTTTTTCTGAAAGAAAAAACAAACAGACTCATCTCGTTAAAGGGGGTATTTGTTTTCATCTTTAGGATACACAAGAAATAAACATACATATTTCAACAGATTTTTTTCTTTAACAGATTTTTTATAGTACATTTTTCTATAACTCATTATCAGTAACTGATTCGCATATACACTTTATACAGCTATTTATCAGGGGCTACACAAAAAATTATCAGGTGAAAAGTAGTTGCTAGTGGCAAGAAATTTTCAAAACATAGTATAAACAATCTAATGTATGGATACCTTTTCTTCTATGGATCATAATTTGAGAGTTGATGTCCACAATTGATTGAATTCAATGCTGAGGACCTAAGGCAAGGTTCAAACACTTTATCAGAGAGTGTGACAAAGAAGAACTCTGGCCTCATGGTGGCCAGGAGGCAGAGAAATGGGCATCTGGGAACACACATATGCCATTTACACTTCCTTTAACAAGGCTCCATCTTCTAGTATGTAGCACTTCCTGGTTATGACATCTAACTAAGAATCCACAGTAGAAGACAATTTACGAGGTCAGGATCCAGTCACCTTTTAAAACTCCATCAGCTGACAGCCAAGTCTTCAGAAGATGAGTTTGAGAGGATGCCTCATATTCAACCATTGCACCCACCTCCTCCTCCAAATTTCTGTCATCTTTTACCTATGCAGAACCTTGAAGTCCAACAGTGGCATCAGGAATATGAGAAGAAAAGATAAAAAGACGGACTTCTTATATGACTGCCTGAATTCCAAGGGACAAAAATAGACTCATCCTTGGATGGAGTGAGTCACGCCAAACCCTGCAAGAGGGCTACTGCTGACAACTACAGGTTTAGTGTAGTGATCGAGGAGATACAGAACATATAGGTGCACTGACATTGAGAGAGACGGTGATAGCAATCTCTAGAATAAGGAGTTGCCTGGTTAATGCTAAGCTGGATGGAGGTTCTGCAGAGAGATAAGAAGAGACCGGGAGCCATGTTTTAGGATAAAACAAGAGGAAGAGAAGCTTGGTCACTCACTAACAGACAAATACTCTCTTTACTGAAGATGGAAGAGGGACAAAGCAAACAGCCACATGTTACAGTCACTGAGTTCTGCGGACATCCCAATGATTGACAAAATATTAGATCATCCCTGGGAAAACATGGGACTCTGAAATAGAGGCGAAGACACATGTATGGACACCTCTGGATGCTACTGCCGCTGCGAATCCACTCAGCTTTAAGACTTGTTAAGTTTGAGCTTTAAAATCACTCTTCCCTAGAGCGGCTTGTATTTCCCTTATATATAAAAAATAGAGACCTAAGAACATGGTGCAAGCGCTTCTTGTCAAGGGGTAATGAGTCCCAGTACAAATCTGCTAGGAGCATGCAGGGTCTAAGGAGATGGTGAAAGGGTTCGTGAAAGCGTCTGCAGGAGTCAGCTAGCATGCATCGGTAGGAGCCTGAGAAGCACCTCTGGGGTTGAATTTTAAGGTTGCTTGATTGACAAGCTCCTAATTTAGGACTAGAAAGAAAGAATTCATTTCTTGAGTATAAAGAATTTAACCCCCTTGACAAGACTGTCAAGGGATGAGAGGAAACTCACTTTCGGAGAACTCTTAGAAGTCTGGGAAAAGCATTAGCCAACACTGAGTGAATTTGACGTGCATGAGTTGACCTGAAAAATGGCAGAGGAAGAAATAAAGAGTCTGAAGAAAGTGCGTAGTAAAGATGGACATACGTACAGTCAGACAACACACTAACCGATGCGTCCCATGGGAAGCCAAGTAACACAGGAAGATCAAAAACACATCTGTGAGAGGGTCAGGAGCCTAATGGAACTGTTCAGTGGCGACCGTCTAGTGACCAAATCTTAAAAGGAAGATCTTTTCAATATTGGTAAGGACGACAGTGCCCTAAATGACAAGTGTGATCAGAGATTGCTTTCTCTCTAAGAGACAGGAGACAGAAATTGCTATAACAACCAAACTGCTTGGAGGCCCTAATAAGGAAATTAAATTGGAGAGAATTTTAGAAATATTCCATTTTCATTTTTCTGTGATAAAAAACAGACTAGGGTGCTTCTTACCATATATAACTGAAAATAATGAAGAACGGGAAAATGTAAATAGGAAAGGGATAGCATGAAACTAAAAGCCGCGAAACCTTGATCATTTCTCAGATCTCGCAAATTTTTATATTTGAAATATTGGCTAATCCACTAAAAGAAAGGATCCTGCATTTTCCTGATCCTTTTCCAAAGGAACCTTCTACCATATATTCATGTACATCTGTGCTGAGAAAGGGGAAAGCTATGGGCTTCAGGGACTGGGGGAGTCTATTTATGTTGAAACTAAAAAACAAAACCAAGGCATCACTAGGGCTTCTCTGTTAAAGTGAGGTCTGTAATGGCCAGGTTGGAAATGATAAGGCTTAACATGGTCCAGTTTGTGTCTGTACAGCTGCTTGATGGCGACTGCTCCAGTGTTTGAAGATGTGACGAGAAATCATATACTTAGCAGCTGGTATTGTCACTACTTTGGGCAATTTAGTTGTAGGAAAGATAAAAGGAAGACATTCTCAACCAACAGGCTTCCCAATCTGGATGAAGCAGTACATCCAAAATGGGTTTGATCATTGGGTTTGAGAAGACAGATTACTGCCGCTATTAATTTTCTAGTTATTCGCGGTAGATGTTGCTATCTTGTGTCCAGTGTATGCCTTGAGCTAGCTCTGTTAAAAATCAAGATAGAACTGAGTAACAACTATAGGTTACCCCAGGCTTGACCTTCACTTAATGGGCAAGATTTGGTAGAGTTTTGTTTATTTTTCATATAAAAATGTATTAAGGTGTAATGTATACACAGTAACAGTTTTATGCATGCTGTCTGATGAATTTGAACATATGCCAATACACTCGAAAGTGTATGTTTAAGATAACTTCGCTCTCCTTTGTTTAATCCCATGTTTCTAAAACATGTTTTTCCCCCAGTATCTGTCTTTTTTTCAGTCGCCTGGGCAGTTTCTCATCCTGTCAACATTGCTCTCCTCAGTGTCTCCTCACGCTGGGTAGAGTTACCTTGTCCCCTCAGTCAGACTAGGTCCTGCCTATTACCGCCTTCTGTCTTTGAGTTCTGCATTCCCACATGAAGTATGTCTTAAATGCACCAGCTGGTGGGAAGTCTCTCCTACCTCCAATGGACAATGCCATCTGACCTTTCACTTCTTGGTTTTCTACTATAACATATAGTTCACAATTTTCTATAGTAACAAGTGGACACCGATAGCTGTCACAAAAGCCTGTTAGATGCATATTGTTCAGTAGACATAACAGTTCAGTACAGCACATGAATAAGTTCTAGACATCTGCTATGCCACACAACTCCTGTAGTTAGCATTGGTAGACTATAGCGATTTTCAAAGGTAGAGACTCGATTTATTTAGTTTCTGTGCTTCCACGAGGTGAACATTCTAGTACAAATGGATTCTTAATGAACTATTTTTAATGACCTATGAGGGACTGGTAGCAAGATCAGGACACAATACTAGCCCTCCGTTCACAAGTATTATCTATAAATGGCACGGTGGTTCTTAAACACCCAAGTATATCAGACTCATCCGAGAGATTAAGACATCAATGTCTAGATCCCGATGAAGGCCTGGTTCAGTGGTTCACAGTAGATACTAAGGATTTCCCTTTTATAAAAAAGTCCTGAGTCATACTGAAACTGCTATCCAAAGAAAAATGTTGAAATTGACTGAATCACAAGGTGAGCATAATCCCTTCTGCCACCCTTATATTTGTGGCTATATTTATGCAACCTTATAGCACATATTCTTTCAGATGATATTCAAAACCAAAGCCAAGTAGCTATCAACCATTTCAAAATCCAATTCCTTGGGAAAGAAACCACTGATTTGCTTTGGTTTCTAAATGTCCCAAAACTAGTCTTACTCTTTCCACCACCCCTGAGTGATTATATAATTAATTATCCCAGTTAAATATCCTTGCTCAGGAAAACCCTACACAGAATCAGGTGTTAGGAATCTAAGGCCATCTCAGATAAATCAAGTCCTCTCTCCATGCCTTTTGCCCTTGAATAGAATTCAGTTTTTATCTACCCACCATCTCTTCTATCCCATTGGCTTTATGATTTTGAGAAGCAAACAGACAAATAGATGGTTTTCACTGAAAATTGTTCGTCTCTCTGCAGAACCTCTTTGTTTATTATCTTATTATATATTTTCCCTTTTATTGGGACTCCTCAGAAAATTAAGCAACAAAGCACCAAAATCCAATAAAAACAGAATATCAGCTTTATTGGTAGCATAATTTTGTACCTGAGAATTTAGTTTTTTTCCTAAACACAAGCACAAAGAAAACATCTCCTGGAATGAGCATGTCTCTGTTCACTACCAGGCCATCAGAGGGGAAGATCTAAGGGCTACAGTAATGCTAAGTGGAAAAACAATTTACGGCTCACCAGTTAATGGAGCCTTCCTCCTCAGTGGTAGTTCTGACCAAGTAAAAAGAGATTTGCACAGTTCCCATCTAATGTCTGTGAACTTGCATTTCTCTGGGCCAATGCAAAACTACACATAGGGAAAATGAAAAATGGCTTCATTTGTGTCTTTCCATCTTTACTGTCTATTCATACTTTACTCATTATTACAGCTCTATTCACAATAAGGTAATGTGAAAGCAGTGTATTGTTAAAATGTAGAAAGTGTTATAAGGATGAACTAGAGGGGGATCAATGTTACAGTAATGGTTAATGTGCTACACATGTGCCTGCAGCTTTCTAATGCAGTCTATTGGAGTCTCAGGATGATGGCTCATAACTTGAGACACAGTCAGAGAACAGCCCAGAAACTACACAGCTACTAAGAATCAAAGCCAGCACTTAACCCAAACCACAGGCATAAGGTCCAAGTTCTTGATCTCCATGCTATAATAGTTTGTGGTGATATGCCTACCCTCCAATAACACAGAGCCAAGGGTAGCCATAATATTTTTTATGATATATAAAATTTAGCCTTATGTTATTCAAATGCTGGTTTCTCTTTCCTCATATTTTTTTTCAATCCAGACATGGCATTGTAATGCTTATAGCAAGAATTTCCTGTCTCAAATTTTTGTAAACAATTCTTACCATTTATTCTTTGCCTTGTTAATAACCCAATGGCTGAGCAGGATAGAAAATAGGGCCAGATAGCTACCATCCAGAAGAAGGAAAGAGGGAGAGAAGAAAAGAGGGAGATTCAGATCAGTGGGGAAGATAGACAAATTAGAGCCACAAAGAAGGAGTTTGGAGAGAGATCACGAAAATACACCTGGACCCCAAAAAGGTAAATCAATAATAATAATATGCAAGTATCATGGGATAGAGATGGGAGACAGTCAGATTCGCATAGGATGTGTGCTTTGACTAACCAGTGCATAAATTCTTCTGACAGAATTGTGTCTGCAGCTAAGTGTCAAAGAAGTCCTGGAACCTCTTCACTGTTGTGCTGGAGATCAAGTAAGAAGTTCAGTAGTGGGACAGTTGGAAAACAAAATAATTGCAAGAAGGTAGAAGCTCTTGCTTTAAAGCTAAAGGTGGAAATTTCAAAAGACAGCCCAGCTGCTGGTTCAACTAGAAACCTAATTAAGGAAATATGAGGTAAAATGATTAGTTGAATTTGAAGTCATGTATTTGGACTCTGAAGATAAATTGGAAAGGAAAATGGCAGGTCAGACTTTGAAGCCATAAGGAAGAAGATGTATTGTCCATAAAGCTGGAAAATAGTGGTAGCTTGTCATTTCACTTGTACATGGTTCCAACTCCACAATGACTCAGGGGTCCAATGGAAACTATATGAATCCAGACAACGAATGTGTGAACAAAAGTTAAAAGAAGCCCAGACTGTTAACACTGATGTGAAAATATGCTTAAACCATTAGAAATGAAAGCTAAGAAGATTAAAACACAGAATAAAATATCCATATGACAAAATAATCAAAACTGTGGCCAAATTAAGCATCTAACTATTATGTAGAGACTGCATTTGCATACACTGTTGGTGAAAAGATGATCTAACATAGTTACGTGAAAGCAATCTTGTGGTGGTTCATGGGATTCGGGAATGTGTATCTTCTGTGACCTAGTAATTGCAACCCAAGAGTCATCTCTTCCAAATCCCAAAGGGGACAGAAATATTCGTGATATCCCCAATTAGAGACTGCCCAGATCTCTGCTGTTAGAGAAAGAGAGTTTAAAGTGTAGTAGAAACACGTTAATTTAAAGCAGCATAGACAGGTGAACTGGAATAGATTTTAAAAACAAGGTGTCAAGGGGAAAAGAAAAATATAAAAAGAGCAAAAAATATGTATTACAATAACATATTAAACCCCCATATATTCAGAGGTTTATATCTTGGGATTTGATCTCCCTTCTATAAATAAAAATGCTATTTAGAAACATCATTGATAATTAGGTGAGTTTTTCAAAGGTACTAATTTTTAACAGATGTAATCCTTTTTATTACACTTTTTAGTACAGATTATTAAGTTTACATCATCCCCATTAATGGGCCAAACACAGTTTGACAAGTATTGGCTTCCAAAGAGGTGAGAAAAAAATGCTTTCAGACAGAGAAAGGAAAGCATACGGGAAAGAGGACAGGAATGTCTGGCAGTGAGCATCATTTCAGTCATTTAATGAGATGTTGCTTGTTTCACATGTTAGGAACCGCTGAATGCTGTGATCCCTAGATAAGTTGACATCTAAAGAAACAAAGGCTCTGTCCTCGGTCAAAGTGTTAGCTAAGGTGGAGAGGCAGAAGTCTAAGCCAGCTCTGTAGACTTAGTGACCTTCCTCTGTAATCAACATGCCGTTTTCCTTCTATGCCTATCCTATTATTATTCTATAATTATTGCTCTGAAAGATGTTTATGTGAATTTGGAAAACATATGTCTCTATTTTTCAACTTACTGTCATGCAATTTTTGTGACTTATATTTGTCTCAAAATGTTACAATTAGCATTCATATTCAAAGAAACATGTCAGAGTATTCTGTGGGTTTTCCCTTTCAATACAGTAAAAAAAAAAATGCTAGCATTTAGAGATCAGTTTTGGGCCCCATAAATCTCCCTTTGTACGGGAAGTTAAGTAGCATTATGTAGGAAGAGTCTGAAAGGTATGTGGATGATTAGTTACTTGATCTGATTTTAGCAAAATTGATAGAACACAATAAATCTACAATCACTCCCTTTTTCTGGCTTCTTTGTGATAAATAACCCTTTCCTCAACTTGTTTATGAGCTGAGTGTTCCCTTTTCAGGCACAGAGAGAAACAATTTTTCATTTTGTTCAATACAAAAGCTTGTCAACATTAATCTGTTAACGTCCAAAGATTGACTGACAGCAAAGAACAAAAGGTGACATGTTGACTTTAGTTTCATCAAGAGAGGAAGGAAAGAGAAAATGGATCTAGCTAGAGAGGCAGAGAAATTGAAGAAAAGAGAGGGATGAAAAGAGCAAGAAAGATAACACTAAAACAAAATGCAATTTTAAGAAACAAGTCAGAAAATAAAAAGGAGATTCAATATTTCATCCTCCTTTATAGACTGAAGGCATCAACCTTGGTCCCAATGAGAGGGGCCTAAAAGGACAAGAATGTGACAGTGACCATGAACTCAAATCCACTTTGAGTAATAGAACAAAGATGGTTTTAAAGAAGAGTTTTCCAGTTTAAACTGCAAATAAAAGCAGCAATGGAAGTAAATACAAAGGATCTTCGACAAATATTAGGCTATGGTGTTTGTTAATGGACAAGCCCCCTCGTTTATTCCAGACACTAGGCTGAGTACCTAAGAAACAAATCCAAACATGATCTGATCCTAGCTCTAGAAATGTAAGTCTCATTAGCACCACGTCTATCCATAGATCAGCATAGCATACTGGGGCAGTCCTATGGCAGAGAACCCCTGGTATTCTATGCAAGATGACATGGAAAGGAATAGATGTGGCAATGGAAGAGGTTCGGAGGAATGGATCAATGATGAATTTCCTTCTTAAAGGGAAGCAGGTTTAACAAATGTTGGTTTAGCAGGCTCCCTACATAGCAGAAATAGAGCAAATGTAGAGGTGTGTGTGCGTGTGTGTGTGTGTGTGTGTGTGTGTGTGTGTGTGTGTTTAAGAGAGAGAGAAACAGAGAGAGAGGAAGGGAGAGGGAGAGAGAGAGAATGGCAGGTCCTCAGACTAGGGCAATCATGATGAAATATGCAGGAACATTATGAGTTCACACATTAAGATATCATAAATACAGTGCTGGGAAGCCCGAGCTCCATCCCAAAACTTCAAGCAACCTTACATATTTAAATCATGGAGTAGTATGCCTCATAGATCATTGTAAATAATAAATGACAAGATTGGCTAGATGCATTGCAATTCCCAAGTCAAGAAAATCAGTTAAACTGTAGCAAGAATCTAAATGAAAGGCGTGAGCTATAGTAGTGGGGACAGAAAAACAAAACAAAACAAAACAAAAAAAAAAAAAAACAGAGGACACCAATACAAGTTGAAGACATGAAGATGCCAAACATGGTCACCTGGTGTAAGGGCATATTTAAGGTCTGTGTGTAGCCTTCACCTGAGGGCAGTAGTGTGGACACCACTCCCTATGTCACTGAGCCAGGACACAGAGCATGATTAGGGAGTAATGACAAGAAACAAAAACTGCAAGCAATCAGTGAAGGTAGAACATTCTTTCATAAAAATGTTCTCTATATCTGGTTGAATACATAAATCCAATAACATATAAACATACACACATGCACATGCACATATGTGCGTATATGTGTGAAAGAGTTGTACACAAACACACACACATACACACTCATCACTTAGATGTCGTACATGTGCATATATATATCTGAATGACAGGGCCCAGACATGCAAATGCTATATGAGTGGCAGGTATCTTAGACAAAAGATAAAATTCATATTAGAGCTTTTCAGGTTTACAACAACACTAGAAAGTAAATAAAATGTGATCCAGTGCATATTTCAGGGGGTAATGGCCAATTGTGAGCCAGTGAACACTGTTAGGGGCCTGCGGCTATTGGTAACAAAGCAAATGAGATGTGGAACTTCTTCCCTACCTCCTCCTTCCCAGAGAAGGAAAGGCATTTACGTGCTCATGTCCAGCATCTAACCATTTCCACAATATGGCATCGCACACGTCCTGTTAGGATTCTGGGACCTGCAGAAGAAGGGTTCCAGCATTTGAATGCTGTCCCTAAGGCTCTAGTTCTTCCCACTGATCAGCACATTCTCATCTTCTCCACCTCTTCACGTGTCTCCTAGTTCCCACCTCATCATCCTCTCGGTTGCCTCCTTGTTACTTTACTGAGTCCCCATCACTGAAAAGGCTTTAGCTGCCAAATGGGCTGAGTAACGATTTCAGTTGTAGAGATTGCTTTCTTTATTGGCAAAGGTCTTATTTTGTTTCTTTTCTAGTCTACGGTTCGCTTTTGCCTTTTCCTATTCCCTGTGATTATTCTTATTATTATTTTATTATTTAGGAATGGTCTCTTTGTTTCTGTTCCATTATCTCAAGTTCTGAGAGAGAAAATTCTCCAAAATATGTGTTTCCTGGTTCCCCTGAGGTGAGACATTTGCTTATGTGCCCTCTATGCGTTTCTCATGTGCTCATGGGTAGTGAAATGTCTTTTTCTGAGAGTCCCGGGCACCTCGCTTGAGTTGCTACATAACCACTTTTTGGTTTTTGGTTTTTGGTTTTTCCCTGTGTGCTGGTTTATGGTGTTTATAAAAGAACTTCAGTCTTTCAGCCTAACTGAGGCTTTGCATCGAGCTTCAGTTTCGTTCTTATTTGCTCAGAACCACGGCAGAATCAATTCCTTTGTTGTTTCATTCAACAACTGAGCCATTTTTACACCTTTTTAAAGATTTTTTTTGAGACTATATGTTTATACGGTGAAATATGATCATGTCTGATTCAACTAACCTCTTATCCCCCAGTCGTACTGTTATCCCCCTACTTCCCACTGTTTGACTTTTTTAATAAACCACTAAATCTGGTTAGTGCTGCCCACTTGTGCATGGGTGTAGGGTCACATCGGGCAGAGCGTGAGTAGTTTCCTCAAAAAAGGATGTTGCCCCCTCTTCCAGCAACTATCTACTGACAAAAGCTCCTCAATAAGAGGTGGGTCTCAAACTCACCTACCTCACCTATGCCAGGATTTGGCTGGCTTTGTCTTGCACAGGTAACTACACAGCTGTATTTCTTATGAAGGTTTAACTTTAAAGCACCTATTTTCTTTCCCCTTTCCCCTCCTAACCCCTCCCCTTCTTTGTGTGTGTGTGTGTGTGTGTGTATGTGTGTATGTGTGTTTATGGTATGTGTGCACAAGCTTTGAGATATACTCCAGTATATGAATAAAATGCTAATGACTGGAAAGTGTCTTTTCTTTGCCTTAAAAGACTGACAGCCCTTATCCTAGGTCTCCAAGATGCTTACAAGAAGTAGTCAGATGGAAGAAAAATTCACAGGCAAAAGAGTTAGAGATCTCGTGTGCCCCATTAAGCCGCTATCTGGATAGAAACTGAAGAGGAATTGCTGCTGGACAGACAGTAAAACTGAAAGCTACAAGGTATCACAGTAGCACAACCCAGGGCTGTGAGAGGCTCACAGATCTAGTGAGAATCCCACAAAAAAAAAGGACAGGTTATTGAGGAAATTGGAAAAATCAGTCCGATCACACAGGAACCAATTCAAGATCCTTGCGGCTTTCGGAGCTTTAGAATTTTCAGTTACCTGAAATTCCAATAAGTCCTTATATGTCCAATCGTTGTTTAGACTCAAAAATCCTAACACTGCTGTAGCTTTGTCTGTGTTGCTATGTTACTGCTTTTTTTAAGGGAAGACATGGTTTCTCCATTTCGAGTTCTTCTCAGGGTAGCTGGGTACAGCTTACAGTCTCAACAACTGACTATTCAATGTTAAATAATGCAAGAGGGCAGATAGCAAGGACAAAGGACCAGGGAAACCAGGGATGTGGAATGCTGAACATTGTGGACACTTAGACAGACCAACAGGGCACTTTCACTAAGGGTTTTTGGACCTGAAATCAGCAGGAGGTGTCACTGAACACAAGCTTCCCTGAGTACACAAAAAGGGCACAGAGGCCTCTGAAAGTGGGACACGGGGAGCACGGTGAGTGCTCTTCCTCAAGGGGGTTGGGAAGAGTAAAGGCCTCCACCCATCTTAGACCATTCCACTCCTGACAAGAGAAAGACTGAAAGACTCTGAGTCAAACCTCATAGGAAGGATCTAGAACAATTAGCATATCCTGGAGAAAGATAAAACATGTTAGATCAAATTATGTTTGATACAGAATGCAGATTATGAAAAGAAGTAACCAAAATACTTAAATTAAACATTAGTGAGGCTTTCAGACATTCACCATGGTTACCTAGTAGTTGGATAATTTGTTAATGAGGTACTCCTAACTGTAAGAAATATGTGAGTGCATTTCAATATTTAGCTTTACTAACATTATCATTTAAAGAATAGCAATAAATATTTAAGTACTTTATATGCTTACATGAACTATATGGTCTACCAAATATGTATTAATTTGATTCTTAGGCATCACATATTTGCTTGTGTGCATATTTTTCAGAAACCTAGTTTCTCGTGAGGAATTAGAATGAGACACAAACTAATAGAGGTTATTTGGGGCATAGAGCAGAGATGGTCCTCCACCAGCATGCACGTCTCTTCACCTTTTTAAGCTTATAGAAATTGAAGATTCTAACAACGTACTTAGTTACCTAGGTACGAGCATGCTCAGACTGACTGATGCCTGAAAATCATGAGAAGGCATGACAGAGACTATTCCACATCATCTTTTAAAAGGAAAAACTCTACTGTTTTCCCTCTCCTTGCCATAGAGGAAATGGAAATTTCTGGCTTGACAGAAGAGAGTCATATATCTGGGTACCACAGATAACTGAGCAGCCTGGTCGGTTTTTTTTGTTGTTGTTGTTTTTGTTTTTGTTTTTGTTTTGTTTTGTTTGCATTGACTTACCAGGTACAGTCCCCCTGCCAGCTTTGAACCACATGCTATAAGTAAGGGAGAATCAAGCTTCCATTTTATTTAAAGCATGAAGCTTAAAAATTATCTGTCACCTACTGATCCATTGTCTTGGCTCCCACCTTAAGTAGGTAGGCAGCCAAATGATCGTGCAGCCTTTATTCGTTCCTTCAAGAATCTCCTATAAGTTTCCCACTAGTCTAAAATGTAGTCTTGCTATCTATCAGAATAGAGCTGATTTACCATGTAGTAGCTAACAATCGTTTTGAAAGATTTCAAATATGAGTAGACATTAGAATAAGACCAAGTGTCCTGGATCCCATGCCTCTTGCATGATCTATTTCCTGTGACTGAACCATGGAATGTTGGTGACAAGAAAGCTCTGAGGTTAATGGGAGTCAGTGCTGATGCAATCTAGGTACTAGACCTGAAAGCAGTGGTTTATGGACAATTGTATGAAAGATAGTGTTAAATGAAGGAGGTGAAGGGAATAATGAACTTATTTCAATGACTAGTTTAAGAACACAAACAGCTGAAAGTCTGCACTGTATGTACATACAGAATCTTTTAAAAGCAGAAATGTTTGTCTCATGCTGATCCATTATAGCAACATATAGAGAAGTAGAGCGTCGTTGTTGTTGTGCTTTAAATCAATAGTTACTATATCCCACATTGGTAAATAACAAGGCTGGTACCCAATTAAGAACTAGAGTCTCTGGAGAAATTTTGACAGTTTTTGATGTGAAATAAGATAACAAAAGGAAGCACGTTTAAAAAGATATCCATGGCTTTGGTGAATAAAATACTGAGATGGGTATCTGATCATAAATCAAAATTGAAGATTTGCCAGGAGCTAAGACTAAGCCATTGTCTCCAATGCTGTAAACAACACCTCTCTGATTCTGAGAGAGGATTTCTTAAGAAAAATTTAAAAATACATTAGTTGGCATATTCAATCATCTCATTACTTGATAACTGCATCTCTTTGTACAAACTGAAGACATACTTGTATAGGTTATAGAAAGGGGGCAATGAAATGTCATAAGATTAAACTTAATGATAGAATTCTATCCATAGGCATCTTCAGGGAGAGAATAGTCAGGATGTGATTGCCTGGATAAGAGAGCATTTCAGAAATGGGATTTCCAGTGACACCCTGAGAAGAGGAGCAAGAGTGGCTAATTCTCTTACAAGTGCAAAGACATCCTGTATGCTAGTAAAAGAAATCCAGATTTTATTCTATAGACAATAGAGAATCAAAAGTCATTCATGACTTGAACTGATAGGAACAAAAAGAAAGATTTTTAGAAAGATGAATTCAACAGTGGGAAGCAGAATACATTTGAAAGAGAAGGTGCCCCAGAGAAAGAACCCAAAAGCTGATTCGTTCATCTCAGCTGTATGCTGAGAATTTGAGATTTGGGATTCCTATCCCTGCTGTGACTTGTACTAATTAAGAGAAAACTGAATCCATTCTGAGATGATGTGGATGAATGATAATTGTGTGCAGGAGCTTTAGTTTTACAAAGAAAGAACTCTACAAAGTCATGCTACTTTGCCCATTAAACATGACCTCTTTTGAGGTCATTTTATTAATGAAGGAAGGAAGGAAGGAAGGAAGGAAGGAAGGAAGGAAGGAAGGAAGGAAGGAAGGAAGGAAGGAAGCAGTAAGGGAAAAGTACAGAACTACCCTACCAGATCGAAAACAATGCCATGGTTGTTTGGTTGTCAACTAACTATTGAAAATAACTTCACAAAAAATTCTTTTAGAGACTTGTTTTGTTTTAAAAGCAAAATAAAGAATATGTCCATTAAAATGTATATCCATAAAGAATATATATCCATGACTGTGTATTGATACAGTTCTTTCCTTTCTCCAGTTATGAATATAAACTGTATTTCAGTTAAATTAATTTCTTTAGAACAAGAATCATTTTGGGCTTTGTGCATGAGCTATTTATCTATTGTTTGCTGCACAGTTGGGTGGCATAGTTCTCTCTAAAGAAGATGGTCTTTGGATCTGTACAGATTAAAGAAGTCCTAATGGTGTCTCTGCAAATGCACATCTCATACACAAATAAAAGGATTAACAGAAAAATCAGAAATATGCTCTACTTTATCAAAATCCTCCTGATGTCATTTGAATTACAATTGTCTTTTTTGGACAATAGAATACCTTCTATTACTGTCATTAATATTCATAAGTATTCTTGACACTGTCTTGATTAGATTTACAATGGATTTGTGTTCTCTTTTTTTGAAATTTAGTTTTATACAAGTAGTTTATTATGGTTCGTTGATTAAAATTTCCGAGTCTAAAATGTCTGAATAATGGGATCACGTTCAGAGGTTACTTGTGTAAAAGACGGCACATGCAGAAATTCTGTCTTCCAGATCAAAGACACAGTCACTCTTTAATGGAAACTGAGTGGATTGGAATCATGATGAACATAAATAATCGATACTTCTGACTCTTCTAGGCATATAGTCATATTGCAGTTCCCCTTGACAAGCTTGGCATGATCCTGTGACCTGCTTTATTCCATAGAGTATGACTATGGTTGACATTTATTATTTTTGACAGTGGCCCTCGAAATTCTGTCTGCCATCACCTGCAGTGACATTTTAAACAAGCCTCCCCCACTTACATTCTCCCGTGAAGCCAATGTATAATCCAAATTTGTGTAGTTTTCAAGGGCTTACATTAAAATAATTTTTCTGAATGTCTATTACCAAGAATTATTAGGAATGCCTTAATTAATGTGGGTCTTTGTATGGTAAAAAGGAGTGGCTGAAACAAATATATTTTTTAAACTACACATTGTGCATTGACTTAGCAACTAATATGTACGGAAACAACTGTTGTAAGTTGAACAGTGGTGAACATCTGGTAAAGTTGTCACCTGTCATAAGTTGATATGCAAATCACATACCCAGTGAACTCCAAACTCTTAGAAAGTGGGTTAGAGAAATAACATGTGGCATGTGCCAGAAACTATTTGTTTAGAAAACATATATTGGAGTTAAAAATAAAGTGAAAAATAAATAATTCTTACCTGAAAATTCAAAAGATTTTGCAAGCAAATATCAAACTAAGGGCATAGCTCTAATACTAGAAGAAGCTTGCTATTGGATTAAGATATCTTATTGTGAGTTTCAACTAAAGAAAAAGTGTCTACACCAGCCCAACTGGCTAAAGTATCTACAACAGAGCAAAGCTTAGAGATGTGTGGGCAAAGTTTTAAAAAGGAAAGCATTTGTCCTAAGAACCACGTTTTACAAAGAGCTGTGAGTACAATTCCTATCAGGATGTGTGGATTGGGATCAAATACATAAGACACCAGGAAACCATACTATAACAAACTACCAGGATGGAGTAAGGAAGGTGCTATTGATCAAGGTTTAAACCAACCCCGGAAATGACAGCTATCTGGAAGAGGAAAGTGGACATAAAAAGACATTTGGGCCTGAAAAGAAGTTGTATCCTCCAGTCCTCTTATTTCACAGGTGTCTACGAAGGAAAACAGAAAAAGAAGAATCTTCCACAGAACAACAAAAAACAAGGAACAAGGGAACTATTCTAGGAAGGGCAGCAAAGAGCTTTCCCAGCATAGCTCTGTGGGTAGAACTCTCTGATTCATCTGTCACGTGATTTCCATGATTTCTTTTCCAAATAATATTCACTGAAATTCTCGTATTCCATTTTGACTAGTGTATACTGGATGATGAGAGGAAGTTAATGAACATGTTAAGTTCTATATCTCTACATTGAGTACACTCAGATAAGCTGAAGGTAGCCAGGAATTATGGTCCGTGAGACTTACTCAGTATTGCACATAAATTCTAAATGTATCGTGAATATAATTGATCACATATGTTTGTCTTTAATACTTTCTTGGACAATGGATATTTTTAAATGTGTATCTTTCATTTGGGTATATAGGAGGTCCTTTAATGAAATGAAACATCCCATGAAATGTGAGTGCTGTGTGGTAGAGATTTACATAAACATTCTAACCAGAACCTTCCTTTACTGTTTCCATTATATCCATCTAACAGATCATAGGGTCGCCTCTTGATGAGGACACCATTAAGCAGAGGACTCATAAACATGAGCTGATATATAACATAAGGAATAAATGCACTTCATTTATTCTAAGCTTTTACAGTATTAGTGTTGCTTGCTGTTATGCTATGTAGCCCATCTGAATGGATAGAATATATATAGGTAACAAGCACTGTGCTTGCCACAAGTCTCAATAAAGACTTGGTTAATGTAAATGAATGCATACAGACGTTTGCATGTAAGCAGCAAAGCTCAATCAAAGACAATGAGGTTGAGTAGAATCTCTTAGAATTCAACGCAATACAATTCAGGTAATTCCCACATGGGTAATTGAAAGACGGAAAAAAGGTATTTCGTACACAATTGCAAGATTCCTCAGTAAACAGAACAATAGACCATCTCAGAAAGTAATGGATTTCCCACCCAGCAAAAACAAAAATAGAATAAACATGTTTAGAAAATCAGAGAGAGTTTTTGCCGTGAACGTAAACTTAAGCCAAATGACCTTTGCTTTTTTTTTTTTTTTTTCTGGTTTAAAGACTATGGAATCATAATTAGCTCCCCCCCTGTCTGGTGAAACTGATTTCAAACAAGATTGTTGGGAACTAAGTGCCAAGACTGAACTCAAGATTTATGATAAGCCTGCTCGTCAATTTTATCTTCTGTCAAGTGCTTTTATATGACCGAGGTGACCCATTTTAATGCTGAATTCTTGGCTAAAACGAGCATGTTCCAGGACCTACATTTACAGTGCTTCAGGGTTCTCAGTGGGGAGAAGACCTATTTAATTTGACCACTCCAACTGTGATTTACAGGCTCCATGGCCTGATTATTATCACACTTCCCAAGACACATCCTCTCTTTTTTTTTTTTTTTAAAGCTGGGTTCCTATTCTTACTGAAAGTGCACAAAACGCATCAAGTTAGACTTATTTAGAATATTAGTGAGTGAAAGAAGCCAGGGCAGACATTGAAATCACCTGGATCAGGAGTCAGACTCAGGAGAGAGAGGTAGAGCAATTAGCATCAATATATGCGATCAGCTGGGACATACGGGTTAAATAAGGATCACATAAGTTCTTCAGAGAGGCACAAAGAACAAAATCATAGTTAAAGGCATGGGAAAGGATCGTGGAGATCATCCCTCTTGGGCCTTTAACAGATAGGAACTAAAATTTAAGGGGGTCACTAAGGGCATGGAGCTGTGCTCCCATTCAGCTTCTGGTAGCTAATCCAAGACCAGCCACTATGACTCTTTCTGTCCCTAGGTAATAATCATATAAACTCTCCGCCTCAGAGAAAGCCTAAGAGGTAGGACAGAAAATAATGCTTGTTTCCCAAACCCATCCTCCCTATCTTACGTAACAGTTTCTGGTTATGCTCATGGCCACTTAGTGTCCAGTGACCCATGGAGATAAAGCTGGCGTCTTACCAAACACCTTGTCATTATTATATGACAAACAATTCATCATAGTTATTTGTCCACTTATATACAGACCCTTGGCTGTGTACAGATCAGTAATTGACCTTTTGCCTAGCATGAGCAAGGATCTGGGATTTAGCCACCTCTGTAAAAAAAAAAAAAAATTGGAAGGATAAACGAAGGAAGAGGATAAGGTAAAAGAAGAGAATAAGGAGAAGGAGTTGTGGGGAAGGATGAGGAGGGAATATTTACATTTCTTCTCTTGTCTTTCCAATGACAAGAACAGTGAAAATTTGGCTAAGTCCCATTGAAACCTGATGATGAGAACACCAGATGGACCAGAAATTAAAAGATACCAAAATCTTTAGACCCCTTGGAGCAGGCTTCCCTACCAACCTGCAAGTGCTTATTGCCAAGTTCTTGGTTTTAGATTTGGCTATTTACGTATTTATTTATTTGTTTGTCCACTTATTAATTATTTCTTTTACATTGGCTTTGTGAAACAGTTTCAATCTGCAGCCTGAGTTAGCCAAGAGCACATGAAATGCAGAAGACTTCGAACTCTCAGTCTTCCTGTCTCAGCTTTTCAAGTGCTGATTTCAGATGTGTGCCTCCATGGCTGGCCATCATTTTTCTACAGTAGGAATTAAACTCACACCCAATTAGTAAGTTAAAGCAAGTGACTTTATTGCTAGTTTTATGAGGAAGTGCTGACACACATTTTGTCTAGGATACCTACTTGGTCAGTGATCACTCTTCTCTTCCAAGAAAGAGAGTAGAATGATTTGCTTCTTAAATAGTAAATATGATTTGATACACACTGTAAACTACCCAGTCTCAGCTTAGACAGGGAAAAAGGTGAATTTCAAGTATTTAATGCAATACCTATATTTTGGTACCTAAAAGTTTTCTCTTGAGAAAGTCATCTACATAGATAATTCAAAAGCTTAAAACATGTGAAATTCACAAGTATTTTTCTTAACGAACTGCAAAAGGGCAGGCTGTTTTTTTTACCACTGCTTGCTCCCCTAACACAAGATGCAAATGAATGATTTTTGAAGTGTATTTCCAATTCAGACAATGTTACATGTACAGCTGTAACCAACTTAGGGGGAACTGAGGGATGTAATTAGCTAATTTCTTGCAATCAAGACAAATTCAAAAGGAGGATGAGTTTCACCCACCTGTCATATGGGAATTCTCCTAAGGAAAGTTCTAGACGCTATCTCAGGGAGAAATGCTCAGAGAGGAGACAGAATTCCCAGCATCAAACTTGTTTTTCTTCCTTATTAATAAAATAAATATTTGCGAGTCATGTGCAGTCAAACTTCATGCTTTACAGAAAACAATTTTCAATGCATATCAGAAAACATGTTGTGAATGGGAAGACTCCAATTCAGAAAAGGAAAACTGATAAATATCTCTCACATCATGTCTAAGCAGCTTTCTTTATTTTTAGCAAAACAAGGATTTAATGGGTAAACTGCGATAGTACTTGACATAACCTTCCACAGCACATACGAAATCTTCATTTTGTTTATCTATTCTCTTGGGAATTTTACATATGTATAAAATTTGTTGAGCAAAATGATGATCACAACGTATTCAGGTCTAAAACAGCTAATTTTTTCCCATTGCTATCTTTTTAATTACCTTTTGTCATATTTTCTTTTTATTAATTTGTTCTTTTGACGGTGTCATATGCATATGTATGTGTATATATATAAACAAAAATATCCATATGTAATATTTTCAGGTTGCTCTCACACTCTTTCTCACCTTCCTCCCTCTGCCATCTATGTGCCTCCTTCTTCTATCAATCTCCTTCCCATATTCATATCATTTTTATCTGTGTCCTGACTTTAGGACCATCTGTGAGGCCCTGGCCCTGGAGCCTGGTAGACCAGTAGGAACATTCCCAGAGACAGCAGCTCCTCCTCTTGCACACTGTGTTAGTAACCCTTAGTTCAGCACTAAGGGGCAGTTTCCCATGAACCACACCTCCATGCATGATGGACTGTCCACTGGACTGTCTTAGGCAAGCAAGTCCAGCTGCTGTGAGTTCGTGACTACATTGGAGACTGCACTGCCCTCCTTCCTGACCTCTAGCTCTCATTCTTTCCATCTCCTCTTCCACGATGTTCCCCACATCTTACAGAGGATAGTATAAATGACTTGTTTGAAGCTGGGCCCTCATCCATCACATCCTCCCATCATTTTATGTAACTATGTGTCTGTGCATTCAGCATCAGTCTCTACAAATAGGAAGTCTACTGTCTAAGATTGAGAGTGTCCTTTCTATAAGGATATAAACATAGGCATTTCAAAGGCAGAGCTTTCTATAAGGATATAAACATAGGCATTTCAAAGAGGTGTATATTTAGATGAACATACTTACTAATTTTTCTTATGTGGCTTAAGACCTCCTAAGTAGTGGGATTTTACTAGGCTCACCGGACCCAAGCATAGGATCCCTTCTAATGGACTGAGCCCAAATCCTGTCAGAGAGTGGTTAATTATGCTCATAATAATCATGACACTATAGCTCATAGTAGCACATCTTGACTGGCAGATTGTGATTCCTATAGTTTATTGCTTGGTTAAGATGCTTAATGACCATTCTGTCCCAGCAGCCAGAATAGCATCTTCTAGCATTTTGAAAGCTAGCCAGAAGGATTTCCAGTTAAAATTCCTGCTTGATTCCTACATAGCTTTGTAACTATGGTGTGTGGTGACCTCAGCAATATGGTCTTATCATGTAGTTATGTTGGACAAACTAGCAGAAAGCCAAGAGTCTGTATTGTTGGGGGTAGAGTTACCAATGGGTCCTACCTGACCAGTAGCTCCCATGGAAGTTCCATACCTATCCTTGGAGCTTTTAGTATGTTTTCCTTTCAATAATCTCTTTGCTTTTATTAAACCTCAATAGTTGACTTACTATGTGTTCAAAAGACAGTCTTTTATATCTTTCTTACGGGTTATGTCCCTATCTTCCAGATTTTGGTCAACAAAACGCTAGTGAAAAGTTATCACATATTGGTTTTTCACTGTCAATTATTCTGTCCAAAACTGTAGTAGCTATGGCTCCTTCTCATCCGATACTAAATTCAGCATTTGGTTTTCAGTACTTTTGGCCAAAGAGAAAATGGCAAAATGATTTTGTTTCAAACTATGCCTTGAGTCAATGGATGATTTTCTAATATTTTCCCACAACTCTATTTTTACCAAATATCTCCTTTTAAAATTTATGAAGCAAAACATATAAAGTGACCGCTATGTGCTAAATGCTATTGACACAGAATCAGACCAGGAGCGTAATCACAGCAGAGAGAATTTCAGCTCCACACGGCTATGGGTTAAGAATAGCCACCTCTCCTCTACAGTTTCATTTCTCACTTTAAAACTGGAAGCTATTTGGGGATTTTTCCCCCCATAATCTCAAGTATGTTCATATGTTAAGATGATGACATAAGACATATTCTGTTTAGTGAACTGAAGCTACCATACAGGTTTCAATATTCAGTGCCTCACACACTCCATTTCTCACCAATACTCTTTGGCGAGTTTGTGGGGGTTTTGTTTTGTTTTGGATCTTTTTTTGAAGAGGTGGCAAGTTATGTGTGAACATTTCAAGTTTCTAAGCCTCCCTCGAAGCTCATTCTGTATTCACTGCAATCTCTCGCTGCAGTGCACTTGCTTCCCATGAGCACCACACATCTATTCATGATCCTGACTTGTGTTATTGCAAGTTCTCCTTGGATGGTGGGCAGCCAGAAGCGCACCATCCCTGTGGCTTAAAAGCTCTTCAGCAGATTATTCAGTTCCTAATCCTGAGGGTTTAAAATATGCTATCCTACTAAGGCTTACTGTAGTTTATATGTAATTTGCTTTCTACCAAAACTCCATGAGTTTTATTCCTTAATGTAACAGTACTGAGAGTGGATCGGGCCTTCATGAAACATTTGAATCATGCAAAAATGTCTTCGTGAATAAATTACTCTGTCGAGATACACAGGTAAACTCACTAAAGACTAGATTAGTTCTCTCAGAAGATATTATTCTTTTTTGTGTGTCTTTTTTTTTTTCCTGGAGCTAAGGACCGAACCAAGGGCCTTGCGCTTGCTAGGCAAGAGCTCTACCACTGAGCTAAATCCCCAACCCCAGAAGATATTATTCTTAATGACAGCAAAATCTCATCAAGAGAGCCTACAACCCTTCTTCATGTATTAATCCTACACACACACACACACACACACACACACACACACAAATACAAAATACAAAAAAACAAACAAACAAACAAACAAAAAAAACCAAAGAGTAAGTTCCTTTCTGTTCATCTGCCATATGTGCTATAGCGTGAGGTTCTAGTCAGAAGTTAAACAGGTGCTAAAACAGAACTTGGACACCATTGGCATGCAGGAACAAACTTCCTTTTCTGATTAGATATTTTGTGTTAGCGTCAGAAAAAAAATGCAATTCTAACTCTGAGAACGGAAGTGTTTCAGTAATGATGGGTAATGAGCAGACGTTGAAGAGTTTAAAGTATACTAGAAGAATTCTTTAAAATGAATATTAAGAGCAAACTAAGGGGTTAAAGACACCACAAGAAAATCTACAGAGCCAACCAACCTGGGTCTGTGGGGTCTCACAGAGACTGAACCACCAACCAAAGAGTGTGCAGGAGCTGGACATAGGCCCTTACACATATGTAGCAGACATGAAGCTTGGTCTTCACGTGAGTTTCCTAATAATTGGAGCTGGGGCTGTCTCTGACTCAGCTGCCTTCCTCTGCATCCCCTCCCCTAACTGGACTGCTTAATTGGGCCTCAATGGGGGAGGATGCCTTTCATCCTGCTGCAACTTGATGCCCCAGGGCAGGGAGAACCCAAGCGGGTCTCTCCCTTTTCTGAGGAAAAGTGGAGAGGGCCATGAGGGGAGCAATGTGTAAGGGTGGTACTGGGAGGAGAGGTCTGTGACAGGATGTAAAAATGAATAAATAAATTAATTAGTGGGAATAAAAGAGAATATGAAGCTGGCCCAATGGCTCAGTGTGTAAAGGCGTTTGCTGTTTGAACCCAAGTTTGATTCCCAGGACTCACAATGAAAGAAGATAACTGAATTTGAAGTTTGTTCTCCCACCTAGACACCTGATCTGCTCCAGCCCCATGCACATGCTCACAATCATGAAAAAAAATTAAGAGTGGTGCTGATAAAAACTAGGAAAACCAAGAGACTCGGGTATTTTATGATAGAAAAGAACAAGGTTAAGACAAGGTTCCTGCAGCTAGACTGGGGGTTGTACTTCCAGATTTAATGTCTAGACATAACTGGAATGATTTAATGTTCATCAGGAGTAAATGTTTTTAACACTCATTTGAAGTGCTTCCGGTCACATATTAGGAGAGCATTGTTTCATAAAATCATCTTAAGCCTATGGTACAGCACTTTAAAAGAACAGTTAGTCTGCGGGCTGGAAATAGTAAATCAGGAGAAGCTAATAAAATCCTATGAGGGAAGCAAACTTTAATAAAGTTGAAATGAACAACATTTGGATGCTACATTCCATTTTGACTCAGATGTGGAAAAAAATGAAAATTATCAAAGTTACATAATGTATTTGAGACAGAAACAGAGAAAGCTGTTAGCCTTCCCTCGGATGTGATGGGGAGGAGAGATTTTATGAGCTAGTGCTCTCCACGATGCAAGCCACCTAACATTTGCTTTCATGATACTGTAAGATCTCATTTGCTTCCTGTACCGACTTATCAGTTCTACTTTAATCTCAAGATATAAAATAGGTGGAGGCTACTTTCCCTCTATTCAATTAACTTAAATAAACCACAGACAGCTTCACCTTCTTGATCAACAAAAGTAAATTAATGGTTATTGAAAATCCTGATGGCCAACAAGAGCAGCAACAGAATCTACCGAAGTGCTTACGTTTCTGAGTCCAATGGCCTAGACTACGCACTGCTGGATAAAATGCAGAAAGTAAATACATGAGAGCACAATACTTGAAGCATTGTTTTTGATCTAAAAATGACAGAAAAACATAAGTAGATGCTCATAAGTATTCTCAAAAACTCTTACAAGATCAAAGACTAAATAGGAGGAAGATTGAAGGTCTGAGATCTAAGTGTGGGAACGTTTGTGACTGTGCATAATTTCCTCGGTGTGCATTGTCATGTTCTCTATGGGCAACTGAGTGAGCACAGAGCTCAGTCTACTGGCACCGCCAATTCCTTCCCCCGGAGACTCAGCTGGGATTATACCGCCGCACCTCTGTAAGTGCATCATGCCTTGTGCCATCCAGCACGGCCAAAGCCCTTCAGGCATGGGGGACTGACTCAGTCCTTCTATCGTAGTTCTGGAACATATTGTCAGGTATTAGTTACACGCCTATGAGAGTTGGTTTTCCTTTCTTTGGTATACTTCATTGTTTCAGTCTGTACATTTGTAATTCTCCAGGGGTATACAGCCTGTAGTTCATTTCATATCTGAAACATTTACTTCCAACGTAAGTCTGAAACTACTACTGTTCACAAGACCTTCTTCAATACATACTTTCACTCCCGTATCACCAGTCAACATTTCATTTCATGGGTGGGCCAATGGCTTTGAACTGAATTCCAGGTTTACCCTAACTGGCATTTCCCCCCAGCAATGCTGGAAGATAGTACAGACGATGGAAGAGCGGCAAGTTAGTTTAGAGTAAGCAGTCCTAATCATGAGTTTGCCTGCACACACATCTGATAGCTAAATGAGACCTTAAATAAGAAAAGAAAGCATTTTTAATATGTAAAAATGAGGACCAGCCTGGGCTAGCTAATAGCCTTCCCCTTCTCCCTTGGTCAGATGCGATGTGAATGACTCCACAGAAGGAATCATTCAAAGAGTAACAAGAACCTGAGATGTTGCAATACCACAGTGAGTGACTTCAAAGCAGACTGTCCCCAAGTCAAGCCTTATAGGACAAGACCTTGGATAGATGAAAACTATTTGCATTTCATAAGTCCTCCTTTACAAAATGTCAGGCTCAGCAAACACCTTCCTCTCTTTGTAGAGAAGCTTACAGATGGAAATGCAAACAATCCCGACCTGATCATGAGGAGCAGAGCTAATGAACTCCCAGTTATCTGTCAGAAGTTACAAGCTTCATTAGATGGCTTTACAGAAATCAACATCATATTTTTCCCAAATGGATCTAGTGACCAAAATCAGTTCATTGACTTGATAATTTTCAATATTCGTTAGAAAGCATACCAGCCGGCAACTCTTCTGCACTTCTTTCCTGAAATTCAGCTCTACAATCCCAGCTACCTTGCACTTTTCAAGCTTGGTTTGCAATCCAAGTAGACAATGATGAGTGAATTTTAATAGCTATTCAACCTGCTATATTTGGTGAGCATGCAAGGCAAAATATGTTTCCTTATTAGAAAAAAGAATCAAACCCAGAAACCTTTTAGATCATGCTCCCTACTTATTATTAGTGTTACCACAAATTCTTCAAGCTGAACCTATATTTGGGGAGAGGGTGGATTGCCTAGGTAATTTCTGGAGACTATTCTCTTGCAAAGAGAAAATGACTACTAGGGAGTATAACACATAGAATGATTAATCTGGCCAAAAAGCATAGTCTACTTTCTGTTGACCAACTACTCCTAGACATAGGCCATTCTCTGGAGTGTAATTGATATACCCAAAGTCATTCCACTGGAGAAAACCAATTTCCCCTCTCCCCGCAGGTCTCAACTGCTAACAGCTTCTTGGTTAGGGGTGGGATTTTGTGTCTCCTTCCCCTTTAGAGTGTTATGATCTTGTCTGTTTTGACCCTAAGAAGACCCTGTGCAGGCTGTCACAATCCTTGTGAGATCAGATGTGTATCAATCATCAAGTGTCTAGAAGATGCTGTTTTCTTAAGGTCACCCACCACCTCTGCCTCTTAAGGTCTTTCCTCCTCTTCTTCAGCATAGATTATTGAACTTTGAAAGGAGGAGTTTGATAAAGATGTTCCCTGTAGAATAGAACACTCTCTGTACATTGTCTGGTTGTGGTTCTCTTTGTTAATTACCAATCATAGCAAAAAGCTTCGCTGATGAGGGCCGAATGATGCTCTGTTCTATGGGTTCAGGAACATGTCATTAGTGGTTTTTATTACTGTTGAATCACTGGTGAATTTTTTATGTGAAATTTTTGGTTTGGTTTGATTTGGTTTGTCATCTTATTGATTTTTTATCTTTGGGTTTTTGTTAGGGTTTTTTGGGATATCATTTTTTGGTTTGGGGGGATTTACTGAGAGAGAACATGAAGTCGAGTGGGTAGGAAGGTCAGCAGGATCTTGGGGGAATTGGAGGAAGGAGAAAAGAATACAATTAAAATATATTGTATAAAACTTTATGATAAATTTTGAATGATTAAACTGTACTCTATAAGGCGTGCTTTTGTTCATTGGTTACAACATTGTAAAAAAAAATCTCAATTTATTGCTAAGAGATCCCAGATAAAGATAGAGGATGCTGGGTTAGAAAGACAATCAGTTGGAATTCTTTCCTAGTGTGCTCAGGGCTCTGGATTAATGTTGAGCTCTGCACAAGCTAGGCATAGGGCTATGATCAGGAAGATCAGAAGTCCAAGATCCTTCTCAGTGAAGTTGAGGCAACTCTTGACTAAATGAAAACCCTAAAGCAAGGGAGAAAAGATTGGAGAGCAACAGGGGAAAGGTAGAATGTGGGCATAAATGCAGAGAGGAAGGATGGCTTTACATCTTTATACACATAGAATGTGGCAGATATTATAATTCCAAGTAAAACTCTAGTTATATATATCCAGAAGTGTAGACTTTCTTTGTGTAATCGTCAGCCCTTCCCAGAGACTTTTCATAAAACCCTGAAGTAATCTACCAGGAGGAAAAGCTTACTTGTCCCTTCTCTCTAGAATGGCCAAAGCAATGATCCTTAACTGTTTATCAAAATAGTTTATCCTTAAATATAAGAGATAAGCCTTGGAGTTGTCAAGGCCAGGGGTTTCCATCAGGAAGAACACTCCTACAAGAACATTCCTCTTTGAGCAAGCTTACCACTGAAACCCGTGTAAACTCCACAATCTCCTCACTCTTTTCAATAAGAGGAAGCACAGCTGTTTGTCTTTCTAAAGTCTGCTCCTCACTTTTCCATTAATGACCTAGTGTTCTCTATTGATTCATTAGACAGTGTTTGTCCACAAATATGAAAAATACAAGGTTCTATACCTTAAAAAAAAATTAAGGGGTTGGGGATTTAGCTCAGTGGTAGAGCGCTTGCCTAGCAAGCACAAGGCCCTGGGTTCGGTCCCCAGCTCCGAAAAAAAGAAAAAAAAAATTAAGCTCAAATAAGAGTAGAGCAAGTACAATGCTGAAAATTAATCTAGAAATACAGTGAACACCTGTTAACAAACTACTAACCTTGACTCCCACGTCACCCATGTGGAAATGCCACACCCTGACCCTCTCCACACCAGGTATCACTGCTCTAAGAATGACCTTAACTATCACATCTGACATTCCAAATTTCACCTCTCTTATTTATCCTCCCTCCAACATTTCATCTCTCTAGTTTCTCTCATTTTCCCATTAGATGTTTCCTTAGCATTGCTTTTCACATAGGAAACATACACACTCTTTTGAGATTGCTATTCAAAACTATAGCCAGCCAAAGCAATCCACACACTCCTCACTGAAACCAGTAAACACACTAATTTACATAACAGAAGGGAACTAATATAGCAGATAGAAATCAATGCTTCTAATAAGCTAGCCTTAAATTAAGGAGATGGTCCCATATTATCTAGTTGGGTCCAATGTAAACACAGATGTCATTGACAATAGTAGAAATATCAGCAGGAAGTACCGAGGAGGAGAGGATGTGAGAAAAAAATCCTTTTAATTCCCTTGGCCTTGAAAGGCAGAGGGAGACTATTATAAGTAGAGGGATGGGGGCAGACTAGAAATGTCAAAAGACATACTAGCCCCTAAAGTGTAAGCCAGTGATCTACATCAGAATTCTGATACCAAAGCTTAATATTAAAGTTCTGTGTTGTCTACATCATCAAACAATTATAAATATAAGTTTATGTACATAGAGAAGCCACAGAGTCCATGTGATTATCTAGTGATGGTCTCCAGGCTACACAGTGGATTAAGGAATATAGCTAGTGATAGGACACTAGGTAGGCAAATAGATGACATTACAGGTAGGTTGTAGAAAGATTGGTGATAGGATAATTGTTTTAATAAAGAGCTGTTTGATGGGAAAAAATAGCCCTTCCAATGAAATGTTCTGCACCAACTAATCATTTAAAAGAAAATCTCACTCTAATCTCACAACATAAAAAAATTAACTTCCAATGGATCACAGCTAATATGAAATAAAAATCACATAAACTCTTTTAAAAATGCATATGACCTTGGAGCAGAGAGAGCATGAAGCACAAACAAAGTTGGTGGCTCTGCTTCGTCAACGCTAAACATCGTCTTCTAAAACGCTGCTCATAGAATCAAAGCTTCAGACGTAAGAAAACATAAAAATCTGCTAAGCGTCTTATGAACATAATTTCTGCTCTGAAGGGATCAAGAAGCCCCGCAAGGCTACATGGCAAAGGAATTGACAATGACATGGACACAGCTGTAAACAGGAGCTTTCGCCCGCAAATGTGTTAAAACAGCGAATAAGCCCATAAGAGGGCTCATACTATTAGTCATTAGGGAAATGCAAATTAAAACCACAAAGCAATGCTGCTGCACACCCACTGGAACAGCTAAAACTGAAAAGACTGACAATCCTATTTTGGTGAAACTGTGAAGGATTTAGAGCTCTCTTACATTGCTGTTAGAATTGCAAGATCTCTTCCAGCCACTCTGGAAACCAGTTAGGTAGTTTGTTATGACGTAACTTCTGAAACTAAAAGTACCTCACATGTATGACAGGTAAGCTTTCCTCTAGATACGTCTTAAAATATAATTAAAGCTACAAGACCCATGAATGTTTATAACAGTACTGTTAAACAGCTAACGTTTATATTGAAGCAATATAAATACCTGTGCATTGGCATTCGTATGCAAATTAGCACATCCATTCCCCTAAACTCTTACTTAGAAACAAAGAGGAAACCAGCAGTGCAATTTTATCTAAAAAAGTGTTTTGATGAATAGGTAAGAGTCTGTGGTGAATACAGAGATTCATGGCAGCTTGGGATGCTTAGAATACATGACAACTGAAGCAATCGTCTCTACATATGATATTGCTGTCACCCCCACTAATGTTTGGTGACCATTATAGAAAGGGAAGAAGAGACAGAGGACAGTGAGAAGACATAGAAAAGGCCACCGTTAGGACATGCTGCAGCTGTGGTAACCACGATCTTACAGGAGCTGTGTTTGTCTGTAGTTGAACCTCACAAAACTGGGCCTGTCAAAACCCAATGGATCAGGGAAGTGTTAATGAGTCTCAACCTTCTCTGGTTGAGTTATTGCTACTGACAGTTTCTGGGGGAGGGACAGCCACTGTCTTCAGTCGTGTATCAAAATGATGACCTCACAAAACTCCAGTGTGTAGCTCAAAGCCTTTGGCCACACAGACAGGCCTAGTGAAATTCAGTGGGTCACAAAACGGAACAAAAGACATGAATGAAGAAAAGGGGATAACAAGAGTGGAAGTACAGAAAAAGAAAATGAGTTTTGAAAGAATCCACAAGCCCCTCTGTTGAATCGTCATTTAAATATTTAATACTAGAAAGGAAATATAATCAATTCAGAGAAAAAGGATAGTCAGGAACATAAAATGATTTTTCTCTTGTGCTGTGGCTACTTCAGCTTATTCTTTTCCAAAGAAAGTGAATCAAACAATAAAGTAGTTGTCAGAAAGAGGGAGAAAATGGAGAAAAATGAAGGGATGATTCCAATGCCACTTAAATAAAGCAAACAATCTGACACACAGAATAAACAACCACAGAGCTGGTGTCTTGATGCTAATCTTCAAATATAGACTCTTTCTCTCTGTATCATCGAGAAACTACTTTAATTCTCCACGCAGCAACCTGGACTCATACCCTTCATCACATGATTGTGATAGTTAAGTGAACTGATACACAAAATACATGCAGGAGGCCTGGAAGGTTGTTTGCCCTAAATACATCTACATTATCATCATCAGCATCACTAAAATATAATCACTGCAGACATGGTGAGCATAATTCTAAGAATCATCCTAAAATAATATTCTAGTACAGCCAAGAAGACGTTACTCTTTTGCTTGAGGATGACCATCGCCAAACTTACCTTACTTGGAGAGGATGTCATGTCTAATGATCTAAAGTTATAGACTCCTGTGAGCCTGTAGCCTGGATCCAGGACCACAGACAAAAGCACTGAGCTCATTCAGTGAGTTCTGGGTTCAGCAAGGTGACCGGTGAGACAATGTAGATTGAACAACCCCAATGCATGACTAAGAGTAGATAAAAATGAATCCATAAATACATTGCTATTGATCATAGCTGCATCATACTATCTTAATACATTATAAATTGTAAGACTGTAAAAGTCCTAAAGAGGATCTAGAGCCAAACTTTCCATTTTTGCAGGAAAAAGAAAACCACTGAGTAGCCAAGGTCACACGAGCATTTTATGGCACAGACAGTACTCCGAGACAGTGGTTCCTTTTGTTAAAGCCTTTTGTTAAGTTTTTCCATTATCTGACATTCTTTGGTTATAGAATATTTTGTTAATTTTAAAAAATCCCTTTTAAAATTTTATTTTTGGGGCATTAGTTTATTATTCATCATGGAGAGTTCCCAAATGTATGATAGCTTGAGTTTTCCTTTTTTTTAACTTTCAAAGCTGAAAAGGTGCTATATCCAATAAAAACTGTCATATCCCAAATGAGGCTTCAAGTCCTAGGATTGGTTTACATCTAATTGAGTTGTTAGTCGATGAGGTATCATGGGAATCCCCAAACAATCCAGGCTGTTGCCGAGCATATAGGTTTCCCTGCATAAACTGACAGCCAAGTCCCATTGCTGAGGACAACACCTACACTACTATTGAATGGAGAAGTCAGCTGGTTCCTACATAGAGCTATTATCCCTATGTTCAGGGTCTTTGGTAGAAAGTGCTCTGCATGCTACCAAAGGAGAACTCAGAAACCCTCTGATCTACAGTGGTGTCCTGCCTTCAAGATAGGGCGATTGTAGCACAAAGCTTGTGGGAATAACTAACTAATCTCTGATTCAACTTAAGGCCCGCTCCATGAGAAGGAACCCATACCCAACACTGCTTGGGTGACCAAGAACTTGAGACTAGATAGCTTGGGGACCTAGGGTAAAAAATCAAGCACTACTGGTCTGAAAGGGAGAAAAAAAACGTAGAAATAATAGGACTCCTAATGACATCCTGATATATTCACAGATTAGCATTCAGCCATCTTTAGAGATGATTTCTAGTAATGTTCTTCCTGCACCAGCAGATGAGAACAAACACAGAGAGCTACAGTAATATGCAGAGAATGAGAGACCTTGAAACACTCAACCCTAAATGGGAGGTCTCCATCAAATCCCTCCTCTCAGGACTCAGGAACCCTGGGGAAGAGGAGGTAGAAATAGTGTAAGAGGGGTTGAAGTTTAGCTCAGTGGTTAGGCGCTTGCCTAGGGAACAAGGCCCTGGGTTCGGTCCCCAGCTCCGAAAAAAGAACCAAAAAAAAAAAGAAATAGTGTAAGAACCAGAAAGAATGAAGGACACCAAGAAAACAAGGCTCTCTAAATCAACATGATCAAAACTCATGCGAACTCACAGAGACAGAGGCAGCACGCACAGGGCCTGCGTGGGTCTGCATCAGGTCCTTTGCCTATATATTATGGCTTTTAGTTTAGTGTTTTCATGGGATTCCTGAGTGTGTCAATGAGTGAATCTCTGTTTCTTATGCCTTCTCTTAGCACTTTTCCTTGTTTTGTCCTATTCTGACATGTTACTTTTTGTTTTATCTCATTATATTTTATTGTATTATTATCCCTTAGAAGCTTGTTTGAGAAACAAAAGAAGAGTCAATCAATTTGGGAGGGTTGAATTTGGAGGAGCAGAGCAAGGAAAAACATAATCGGGAAACATTACGTGAAATTTTTATTTTTAATGGAAGGAGAAATAAAGGAACTATAATCTGAATTTAGAATTTTGATTTTTCCCCAAGATAACTACATATGTATGATAAACTTCTTATGATATCATAGACATAGCTCTCAGTCAGCCCCATTGAAACCAACATTCCACAGGGCATGGCCATTAAGCTATGGACCTGGGTGTATATGATGGTATGAATGTGAATGGCTCCCATAGGTTAATATATATGAATGCTTGATTCCCAGGTAGTAGCACTGTTTGGAAAATGATTAGAAGATGTGGCCTTTTGAAGGAGGTGAGGTCTTTTGAAAGAGGTATGGACTTTTGAAGAAGACACATCAGTGGGAGTGGACTTTGAGGTTTTGAAAATCTACACCATTCTTCCTCTTCCTCTCCCTCTCCCTCTCCCTCTCCCTCTCCCTCCCCCTCCCCATCTCTCTTTCCAGTGCTTGTATATCAGGTGTAAGCTCTCAGCTAGTGTTCCAACACCATGTCTACCTGTCATGCCATACTCCCTAGCATGACGATTGTGACCCCTACTCCACTCTCTAGAACTGACACCCTCAGTTAAGTGCTTTCTTTTATAAGCTGCCTCAGTGATGGTGTCTCTTTAAAGACATAGAACAGTACCTAAAACAATGTATTTAATTTAGAGATTTTTTTTTCAGTTCATCATTAGCTTACCAAGACTTGAGTCTTAGTACAGACATGTGCTTAAAGACTTGATCACAATGGTAACTGGAGAATTTTACATGGGTGTTGCTATGAAAGAAAGTAGGGTGAATTTTTACAGGGTTGCTCATGGGATGTAAAGACTGGCATCACCTGACATAAAATCTTCAGATTGTCCTTCCCTCTACATTAAGAACATCTGGCTAAGAGTTGGGAGTCAATTAGGTAAGCTTTATGCTAAGCCAAGGGACAGGTGACAGCAGAAGTCATAAAATCCTGGAAATGACTGATGGTATGATGCAAATACTCCTGATACGATGTAAAGTGTGAAGGGAAACAAGAACCATGGACAGGAAGCATATAGATCTTCATTCATGAAATTCTACATATATATAAAATGAACTATCTCCTGCTACGATCTACACTCAGACTTATTTGTCTTTCCTTATATGAAAAGAGGCTTGTTGACACCTATATACAATGCAAACCTGGCAGTAGCCAGAATTATTCCATGACAGAGGGAGGTAAGTGAACCCTATAAAGAATGGCTCCTGAGAAAAGGGTGTGCCTTTCAGCATTGTTATGGCAACTAGAAGTCACTGATACCATCTGGACACATCTGCTGGAACGAAGCTGAGCTCGTTCACTCGGGGTCTACAGGCAACACCCAGGGAAGAACTTATCCAATGAAAAACTGGATAATTGAGTCACGTAGTCAATGCTCCATTCCCTATAGACTCACGGCTGGATCTTACAGGAGCATTATTGTCTTCAAAACCTTCTAAGAGACAGAAATAAAAGCCAACACCAGCTTGATAGACCCTCATGGAAGGCAGCCCAGAAAGGAAGAGATACTGTCTTTCACTTTGGCAGAGTGTGGTACAGTTTTGGCATGTCAAGGAATGAATGTCTCAGTAGCAGTAGTCGCCCGTACACAGAACAGTGTTCTCAGGAATGTGGGTGCTTGATTCCACAATGGTTCCTAACTCCTTAGTACCAGGAGAACCCAGTGGGGTGTGGGCATACAGACAAGAAGAGAAATGAAAAAGGTACAAGGACAAGTGCTGGCCTCTTCATAAGTGCATATGAGACTTTCAGAAATGCTTATATAAACTCAGCTCCCTTATTAGCAGACAAGCCAAGCCAGGAAGGTTTAAGGTGTCATTACATCGGCTTTCTGAGCTTTTAACTAATGGTGACAGGATGGATTTACACTGCCGTTGTGGCACTATTTCAGACCACCATGCTTCATAACCAGATAGTCTACATACCCCAAGGCTCACACCTGCCATTCTTATTCAAGATTTCTTAAACTAGAATAGATCACCTAAAAAAAATATTAAAGAGTGCCCTTGCTTTTAAAATGATAGACAACAGACTTTTAAAAGTAAATTCTCTATATTTTTAAAAACAGCAGACATTTCATAGAAGAATAGAGTGACTATCTGAGCACCATCTGCCCTGGTATGTATATTAAGAACACCATTTTGAGTAACACTTCAACAATGATGTTTACACCGTTTCCCTCCTAAAAGAAACAGTAATCTTCTTCAAATGCATCTCCTTTAAGGACCTGATTGTCCGTGAATGTTTTCAATGGTTTCCTATACCTGCATCACACAGAAGAAGCCAAGGTGACCCTGAATGCATGTGTGTTAATTTTACCCAAACACAGCAATTCCCAGATCCTAAATCACAGCGTGACCTGGCCACCATGCCTCACATTCCTAGAGAATGTCTCACTGTCTCTTCATTTGTTGGTTTGTATTTCTATCTTACCTGCTTCTTAAAACCCACTCTAGTGTCCCAGGCTACTGAATTCATTTGGTGGTGAGGGTGATCTTTATAATGGTTACCACAGTCATGGGACGGCAAAACAGAGTCTCCTGGGGCCATGACAATGCTGCTGCTGCTGCTGCTGCTGCTGCTGCTGCTGCTGCTGCTGCTGCTGCTGCTGCTGCTGCTGCTGCTGCTGCTGCTGCTGCTGCTGCTGTTCCCCAGGCCCCAAAAGAAGGGGTCAGCAGTTGAGGTCATTCTATAGGAGCCACATGATTATATTCCATCAAGTATGGGAGAAAGAGGGGGCACCAATATCTGGAGCAGTGGTGGAGTGCTGAGGACAGGTGCAACTTCCTGAGGTAGAATCAATAGGGAAAATAGCAGGTCCTTGGTGCAATATTAAGAAGATAACTAAGTAAGCATGGAATCTGTTAGGTCAAAAACTCTATGGAAAAAATAATAAAGGATCTTGGGAACATTTACCCATAGAAGTCCATATCTTCCAGGAAGAGAAAAGAGGGGTTGAACCTATCACAAGACATCTGTAAGAATCACACTGGAACACCATAAAATACCTCTCTGCCTCCACAGACATATGCATGAGCTTGCACACACACACACACACACACACACACACACACACACACACACACACACACAGGTGAGCAAATACATGGTATGACAAGAGATTGTATCACCATAAGTTCTGTGTGTCCATTTAGACAACTCTTTAAATTCAGATGTTAACAGATGATCTGTTCCTGTGGCTGCCCTCCACTCACCAATACCAGGGCTCTGGTATATCATTTATTCGGGAGTCGGAGAAAGTCAAAGCAAAGGACAATTTGCCAAGATGAGGAGACATCCTGGCAAACAACTTCGTGTCACTTTCTAAAATAGTCTAATCAGCTTGTTATCAGCTGTGCTGCTTCGAGTGACTTTCTATTCAGTTCAGGACGGCAGCTCTGAATGGGTGAAGAGGCACTAGAGTTCAGCTCTGGAGCTGCATGTGCCTCACCTTGAGTTAAGAAGCTTAGTATAAAGAAACCATACTTGCCAACTACTTGTGGGTAGGAGGAGATGGAGGGAGGGAGGGAAGGAGGGAGGGAGGGAAGAAGGGAGAGAGAGAGAGAAGACAGAGAGAGGAGAGAGAGAGAGAGAGAGAGAGAGAGAGAGAGAATTTACCTTCCAATGAGTGAGAACTCGCCCACGACGCCCAGGCGGCGCATGGCACTCAGTAAGCCCCGCACTGTCATGCCCTCGCAGAAGCAGACCACAACCCTGGCCTTGGGAAGCCGCTCCCGGAGTTTACGCAGGAGCCGGTCAAAGCTCTTCTCGCCAGCATTGCTGTAGATTTTGTCCGAGTGTGCGATGCAGAGGCCTTCCTGGGCAGCCAGTTCTTTGAAAGCATCCATTCCACTCTCGCCGTAATTCCCTGTCCAGAAACAATCGACAGATGTTCAAGACCACAGTGTTAGCCATAGACCTACCGACTGGAATGAGGATTTGTTGGTCTGGGGAATCAGAGGAGGGTGGCATTGCCGAACAATGTATAACTGAAGCTAAGAGGAGCCCCGGGTGAAGTAGAGAGTATTCAGACGACAACATCCAGCTCTATGAAAGCCAACTGAAGTTACACGAGCTAGGCCTCCACAACTGAAGGCCTTTCGTGAAATAAAGGGTTGTTTCACTATGTTGTAGCCATGATTAATAATGTCCGCCCCATATTTTAACCACGTGGGAGAGCTGAGCTCCATTAGAATATGGAGGTCAGCTGGCTTCATCTGGATTCCAAGTCAAAACACAGACACTCAGATAAGAAACCCTGCAAAGTTTCCAAACCGGGCGTTCTACCGCCACCTTATCAGCTGAAGTTTCTCCTTTCAGATTTCAACAAGAACACAGAAGGAACGTTAATAATTAATCCAACTACTGACTGTGACCTCTATCTTTCTTCACTGACACTCATATCTTCTGTCAGTCTTCCTGATGCAAGTCTTAAGTATTAAAGACAAAGCCAACCCCTGTTCAAGGTCAACAGTTCGAATCACTCCTCATTTACTCTAAAGTGTCAATTAAAAGAAAAGTTTTCAGACTATGACCCACCTAAGTTACTAATTCATCCACTGGGCCAACAGGTTTGCTTCCTAATCTTCTATCCCCTCCTTTATTTCTGTATGTTTTAAATAAAGTATTTTTTACTTTTATTGGAATGTTAAAAGTGTGCATGCATTTAATGTTTAAGCTTCATGAATTTGAACATTCATAGACCCACCATCTCAAAATTGTCTCTCGCCCTTTGTTCTTAGAGTGACCAATCACATACCGTTGTCATAACCCACGGTCTTTAATCAGCAACTTGCCACATTCAGGGTCACCTTCCAGACTAAAGCCCTTTATATTCCTGGCTCTTGAAACACAGAACTCTCCAGCACTCTATTAGAAGTCCACTCCTTGGTTCGTTTGCTTTATTTTACATCTCCTCCTCTAAATGTTGCTATGCTCGGAGTCCATCATGGGGAACTCTGGTCATTCACACTCCCATCCCAGGTATTCCTTTCAGCCATGTGCCCTCAAGTACTATTTGAATGTGACTATTCAGTCCTATATCTGTATCTTCAGGCTGAAAAGTCCTTTGGAGTAAAACTCTAGATACTCGTCTGCCTACCTAATGTATGCATGTGTAGACTTCTAAGAAAGCACATCAGGATAACGCCTTTTCCTTCTATATTTTGCAAGCATTGTTTCTTTCAGTTACCTTCTATTCGAAGTTCCTGTCTCCCTACCCCAAGTTCCTGTGTTTTCCTCGCATACCTGATCCATTTCTATTGCCCAGAGCATTTTTAATCCAGTCTCTTGCTCTGCTTTAGTCTCTTCAAAACTGTGTCTTAGGTCATATTCCCTCAAAGAAAAGCCTGAGATAAAGATTCCTGTTCTCGGAATTGATAGAGAGAGGGGCAGAGAGGCAGAGAGGCAGAGAGGCAGAGAGGCAGAGAGGCAGAGAGAGAGGTAGAGGCTGATAGGAGTCAAATGTTAACTATGTGAGGAGATTTTCACAACTAACGATTACTTGCAGGCTGGTCCCACAGGAGATGTGGAGAACCTCACTCCACAGGTTCAGCCTCACCGCTGAGCAAGGGAATTCTTGTCAGTCTGTCACTGAATACCAGAGTATGGTTACTGAAGTGGAGAGGTCATAGCTGGTATTAACAGATGACACTCATTCATGTAACTGTTGAAGAAGAGAGATAGCAAAGCATCAGAGGGAAGGGACCTGGAAGGGCCACCAGGAGCATCCTCTTTGGCAAAGCCCTGTCAGCATCTCCCACTGCCTTGGTCTCATGATTAGACTCCTCCCATTCTTGTTCTCAGCAGTTCACTTCACACCTAGTGCCCTGTTGAGGTGTGAAGAACACGGCACTGCTCCCTTACAGAAAGCTCCAATTGCCTTTGAGCATGCTCGGAATGAAAATCAAACCTCACCTCCACTACCAGGCTACTGACACACCCATTATTTCAACATCTGAATAGACATTCTTCTGGCAGACAATCTCCTCAACCATATTTCAATATGCATGCCATGTTGTCTGAAAAGCTCCTTCTTGCTAGCAAAAATCACCCCCTCAGTAAACCTTGGTCATGCTCACCACTTTAATCCCAATACCTATATCTAATATTTCTATTTTTTTATTTTTTCAAGAGCAAAAGTTTCATGAGAATATCTCCATATGATTTGTTCTGTGACGTTTGTTTAGCACTTAGCATGGTTTTATATACTTAAATTCACCACTGTGAATTTCACTAAAGAGCATTTGTTATGACAGGCCAATTGAGAAATGCACTGGGATATAAACAAGTAATTTAAAATAAACAGTCAGTGGGTAGCAAGTTTACAAAATTCACTGGATCTTATAAACACCTAAAACAGTGCAATTAAAATAAGGCAAGTTTTTGGATCTATCAAAAGGTCAGGATTTCATTAATAATATTTAGTATTAATAATATTATTACTATTATCAAAGCATATATGCCTTCAGTCCAGGAGAATGTGATTAAAAATATTTTCAGGCTGGACAGTGGTGGTGCACAATTTTAATCCCAACAGAGATAGGTGGATCTCTGAGTTCAAGGCCAGCCTAGTTTATAGAGTGAGTTCCAGTACAAACAGGGCTACACAGAGAAACCCTGAAACCCTGTATCAAAAAACAAGCAGGCAAAAAACCAATATGTTTATACGTATATATTTATGTATATATTAGAAAAATTAACCATATTTTTAAACAAAAATAGGATGTTGGGTAAATACAGCAATTATTAGTCAGACAATTATGAAATTATTTATCCCAGAACAGGATAAATTGTGACTTGAATTTTAACAACTGTGGAAGTGTCACAAGCCCTGATTGCCCCGTATGTTTAAGAAAAAAAACTTTGCTGTGTCATTTTTCATAAGATTTTGTGATCGAATTATGCATTTGCCCTTTGATAACTGCGATATCCTACCTCACCCTAGTCCTGGGGAGTCCAAATGGAAGAATTTAACACATCACGAGATCATGACGTGTCCCTGGACTGTAGAAACAGGTCACAGCAAAGCAAGACACTCAGGTTGATTGTGAGAGAGAAAGCGGACAAATGCATTATTCATGTACAAGAGAGTGTATAGGAAGGAAGGAGGATGTCCTCTCTCTCTCTCTCTCTCTCTCTCTCTCTCTCTCTCTCTCTCTCTCTCTCTCTCTCTCTCTCTCTCTCTCTCACACACACTCACACAACACACACACACACACACACACACACAATACAGGTTTGGGAATCCACAGACACTGTGAATAGACTGTGCAAAAGTCACTATCAGTCTGTCAGGGGATGGCATCACAGGACAGACCTTGCTGCTGAGACGCCAACCCTTGGGCTTCAATCCCCAAGGTTATTTTAGTCCTTTCATCAAAACACACACAAGTCAGGTGACTAACAGTATTCTTTTGTATGAGAATAAGAAAAATCGTTGTGGTTTAAATCTAGGAATGGGTACACTTAACTCAAACCCCTCTCTCTTCAAATAGAGTGAGATACCAAGCAGAGAATACTGAAACTTCTCCACAGGTACGTAGCCTGCTTACGGAAGAACTGAATGTTGGTTGGGGTGGTGTGAATAAGATGGCTCTCAGAGGTCCCCATGTATTTGAATGTGTAGTCAACAGGGAGTGAAACTCTTTGATGGGATTAGGAGGATTTAGGGGTGCAGCCTTATTAGAACAAGAGTGTCATTGGGAGTGGGCTTTGAAGTTTCAAAAGCCCATGCCGGGCCCAAATCACACACCCCCAGCTTATAAATCAGAATATAGTTCTTAACTACTTCTTTCTCCATCATCACTTCTGCATGCTGCCATATTGCCTACCTAGTGAGTGTGATAGACTAAGCCTCTGAACTAAGCAAGTACCCAACGAAATGCTTTCTTTTATAAGAGTTGTCTTGGCCCTGGTGCTTTCACAGCAATAGGACAGTGACCATGACAGTTGTTAATGTGTCTTGATTCATAGGCTTCCTTTTATTGTTCTATCTATCATCTATCTATACAATTTGTGTGTGTGTTTTCATAACTGAATATAATTTCTGCGTTGGTTAATTCATTCTGTAGGGAGATTTTTCCTTTTTTTTTTTTTTAAATTTAGATAATCTTGTTTGGACCAGCATTTTATTTTGTTTTGCTGAGATGAGATCTCACTATGTGGCCCTGGTTGACATGGAACCACAATGTAACCAAGACTGGTTTAAAATTCACAGACATCCTCCTATCTCTGCCCCTCCCTGATTCCAAAATTAAAGGTGTACATCACATGATCTGCATGATTATGTATGGCTGTGTTTAAATTGGCTGTTTCTTTTACAAGGTCTAGAAGTCTCCAAACTCGCATACGAATTTACATAGACATGGCAGCAAATTTTTCTTCTACAAATCTTTGTAGTTTAAAAAATTGAACTCATAAAACATTATCTTTGGTCTCTCAAGAACCCAACCTTACCCATTAGCCTACTGAGGCCTGGATGCAAATGGGATGAAGAAGGCGAGGAACAATCACTTCCAGTTGAGCTTAAATTGTGTTACTTTCAATTACAAGCATCTGAAACAGTGCGAGAAGAACACGTTCAAGCATGCAGCGCAGATGCCAATGACTAAAGTCAGGAAGGTGCATAAACTAAGCACTACTTGTTCTGAGTCTTAAAATACAAGCGTGGTTTTTATATGAGGAAAACAGGTGAGCTACGTTCCTGAGCTGTGGCTGGGCCATGAACACTGCAAAACTAAAAGTAAAGTCACTCAGCCTGGGACTCTGTCCTCTCCCTCCCTTATACCACCATCCTGCCTTCCACTCTCTTCTTGTCTTTCTAGGTGTTGACAAATTTATTTAGATACTTCTCTAGATCCTGTCCTAGAGAATTATGTGAAAACATTTTATACTGAAACAGTTAAAAAGTAAAAAAAAAAAAAATATCTAAGTGATCTTGGATACTTGGGGTTAGTAAAAGACATGTATTTTACTACTAAATATTTTATTGAGTATCTAAGTTAAAAATGCCTGTGTTCTACCCTTCAAGGGTTGCCACAAATGATCATATACGGACTTATCCTTCCAGCTAATATGTATTTGCTGCTTCTAGTACATAGATACATTAATTTATCCACCAAAGCTAACCCATGTAAGCTACATGCCCCCTTTCACCAGTGCAGACTCAACTTCTTGTTCATAACTACCGTGTTATGTGAACACACAATTGGCTATGGAAGCACAGCTCAGGTACACAAAATACAGCACTAAGTTTCATATTCTGTATTAAAAAAGTAACGAAAACTGCCACAGTACTAGATTTGGGGATAAATAAGCAGGGATAATGAGAAAACCTCTTGGGAACAGTAGTGAGGAAGCTGGCCTTGTAAGAACATAGGCTCAGGGCTTCCATTCAAGGGAATGGAAGTGTATGTGAAGCCACAGGAGGTATTTCTAGAGCCAGTGAGGAGTCACCATAGAGCAGACAGTTCATGGGAGTTTACAGAACGACATCCTGTGACACTCTCTGGCGAGGCATCTGGCATAAGATTACAGCATAAGAATGTGCTATATGATGCTGCAACATGACAGATTTCATGACAGACTTTGTTCCTGTTGTAACGTTGTCTAAAACCTAGAGAGCAAGAGGCAAGGGGAAGAGTAGTCCATGAAATAGAGAATTTATGTGAGAACGTCCTAATGTCTATATCAGCTATGTGACAATAGAGTTACAGACTAAAACAAGACATGCTATAAACTATGCAGTCAGCTGATAACAACATTTAGGGGCGGGGCACAGAAGTCATTGAGAAATCACTGTTGTTGAAGAGCAAAAGAATTGAAAGTTGTATGATTGAGCAGTATTATCTATACAATAGCAACATTAGTAAAAATGATGACAACGAACATAAACATTGGAACTATTCAAAGAAGGAAAAACCAATGGCAAAACTAACTTTAGATTTACTAAAGTATGTATGAGTTTAAAGCAGGCAGTTGTGATAATATTGTGTGCCAATATTTTTAATGCTGCCCTTGTGTAGACAATATTTTTAATGCTGCCCTTGTGTAGACAAGATTATCCTCTTCTACAATTTTAACATACTTTTCTTGTTAGCCAAATGCAATTACTGTCGAAAGGCTTTCATTGGGGTCCGGGGAGATGACTCAGAGAACTAAATTTCTGATCCTTAGAACCTTTGTAAATGCTAGGTGAACAAGAAACCCACCCATAGTTTCAACCTCAGAAGGGGAGACAGGGAATTCTCCAAGAGAGTTGGGTAGTAAGGCAAGTTTAGGATTTGATTGAGAGACCTTAATGAATAAGGTAAGAGTGGTGGAGGTTGATTTCCACCATCAATCTCAGGCTTCTACATATGTGCACATACATGTGCATGCACACCCACAGGCAGAGAGAGAGAGAGAGAGAGAGAGATAGAGGGGGGGAGGGAGAGGGAGGGGAGGGAGGGAGAGGGAGAGGGAGAGAGAGAGAGAGAGAGAGAGAGAGAGAGAGAGAGAGAGAATTAATTGATTAAATGATGTGATTCGAACTTCTTAAACCTTGGTCAAACAATCATATTCGCAGTTGATTATTTGTATATCTATCAATTCTCTGAGAGGAATATGAAACTATCTCTTCTACACCTTGAAGAAGGAAGGCTTTAACTTTTGAAATAACACTAGTCTTTTGTCCTAGACAACCTTGTTTCATGCAACCTTGGGGCCACGTGAGGGTGCCTGCCTTTCTAGTCTAGTCTGTGCATATAGTTCCATATCAGTCTTCATCAATGGAAAGCTTGAGACATACTATGTGAATGTGATACTGCCTTATATTTAAATGAATTATAATAAAAAATTGATTTCACAGCATATTCTAGAAATCCACTCTTAGACATCCATCACCATCAGGAAATTCTTCTTCTTAACCTAAATTTCATATAATAAAAGTCCAAACTCATTTTGTCTTCATTCTCTATCAAGACAGGCAGGTAGAAGTTGGTTAGATGGAAATAGACAGGCCCTCTAAAAGTTACCATTCAGCCTTGTTTTCTCCCAGTTAAAAAAAAAAAAAAATGACTTCTGTTACATCAACCTTTCCCTGGACCTTGGCATTTGTTTGGTTCCCTAGCAAATATGACGGCTCCTTTGCTTCTATCCAACACCTGCTGAGTCTTCCTTACATCAGCATCCTGGGTCTGGTCATCACTGAATGAGTCATCCGGTGCCTAAGGACTTTCAGGTGGCAGCATGTAGAGAGACTGATACTCAAGGTCATTAAGGGCACTGCTGTGAACCAGGGCAGCCCCAGAGAACAGAGCTCTTACCAGCTATGTCTAAGCCCCTGTTTGGAAGGTACGAGGAGAGCATCACAGAGACTTGTCATAGGGTGGCTGCCTTCTCTATGGAATAGGACTGAGAACACATGACCCTTGACTTTGTGCTTCTCTGTGTCCTGGCTGTGCCTTGTAGCTGAGTAGGTAAAAAGGATGAGCCTGGAGCAAACCAACGTGTTTCAATCCTGTTTGCTGGGCTTTAGATAAACTTAAAGAATCTTTCTGTAGAAGTGCTGGGTGCCTCTTGAGTAAAATGAAGGTTATAGTATGCATTAACAGGTCTTCTTGAGTCTATTAAATAGTGTGTGGTAGCAAATGTAAATTTTATAGAACTTTTATAGGAAAGCATTTATAGGAAAATGCAGGAGAGGTTGGGGAGATGTGTCAGAATTACTAGCACACCATATCCTGTTCTTGCAAAGGACATGAGTTCTGTTTCCAGTACCCACTTCAGGCAGCTCTCTTGTAACTCCAGCATATGCTACTGACCTCGCCAGGTACCTGCACTCATGCAGATTTACCCACATACAGACGTATCTAAAAATGTCCTTTCATAAAAAGGAAAGGAAAATGCAAGTTTCACTCTGCACATCTCTCTACAGCTGTAGAATCTGAGAGTATGGGATAGCATTCACAATGACCCAAGAGTTTCAGAATCTTTGATGCCCACTATCCTATTTATAAAACCAAAGTTCATGGTTGTTTCTAACTTCAGAAAATGACTTTGCACTCATGGTCTCCTGTGACAAGTTGCCCCTTGATGTTTTCCCTACCACATTTTAATGTCCTTGTCTCTAGCACTTTGCCACATTTGACGTTTGCATTTCAGAAACGCATTTAAATTCTGTTTGTCATGGCAAGTCTGAGTCTATCGCTGAATCTTCAAGTGACTTTGAGAAGCCATCGGGCCTTACTGTGCATGTCAGAGTCTTACACAGAGGCGCCAATGTGTTGCCATTGAAACATTAGGTGACTGGGAAAATGAAGTGAAAAGATAGCAAGATGTAAGAAGGATAAAAGTACAAAAGAATCATTATTCTCATTATGGGAAGAATCGTGTTTCCATACAGAGGGAACGGGTATGGGCAGCTTTTTATCTTACCTGTCTGCTTTCCTGACATCTATGGCATCCATAAACAGTCAAAATTGGTAATTCCTCATCCAGCAGCAGTTTCTACAAACATGCTCTCAATGAATACCCCCCCACACACACACACACCAAGAATCTATAAAACTACTTAATAATCCTTAGCACTGAGAGTTCATGCCATGGTAAGTAAACTATTCCTACCCTTTAATCAAAGTTTCATACCAATGTCCTATATCATTGGAATTATATCTTCATATCCTTGGGTTTGAAAAATAGTCTCATTATCCATCAAGTTACTAAAATGGTTATCACAGCACACAGTTGAAAGTAATAATAAACAAAAATAAAAAAAGGCTGTTGACGATAGGAGGCTGGTTAATTAAGCATTGCTTGCATCAAAATAATATCTACAAATGTTATCTAGGGTAATGCAGAATTGTACACAAGTAAGAGGGAAAATATTTATCCCATATTGTTAAATGGTAAAAACAGAGAAAGTATTTTGTGCAATACAAAACTCACTAAAAATCTCACATACAGAATATCTGAAGAATGCATAAAGCATTGACTAAATTTCATTGGATAATAGTTATATTTTATCTCTGTTTTATAATTTATAATAATCACAGATTACATTGTTAAGAAAATGACTTTTATATTGCAATGTATAGAAGTGGAAACTAAAGACTGCGTCCAGCACAGCACAGCTATTACAGGGTATTATGAGAGATTCTGTAGAAGAGAACTTAACCATGTATTATGCCTGAAAAAAAAAAGAAAGTTATCTATAGGCTATATGGTACTTCTTTCTGTATCTACACACTCAGATTGAATTAGCAAATTTTTTGTTTGAAATCCTGGTTTGTTTTCTCTATTTTTGTAAAGATATCTGTCT